>NW_021309302.1:0-1002 GCF_002162155.2 Triticum dicoccoides
CCCCCTTGCTGGATCAAGAAGGAGGAGACGTCTCCCGCCCCGTACGTGTGTTGAACGCGGAGGTGCCGTCCGTTCGGCGCTGGTCATCGGTGATTTGGATCACGTCGAGTACGACTACATCATCACCGTTCTTTTGAACGCTTCCGTGCGCGATCTACAAAGGTATGTAGATGCATCTAATCACTCGTTGCTAGATGAACTCCTAGATGATCTTGGTGAAACGAGTAGGAAAATTTTTGTTTTCTGCAACGTTCCCCAACAGTGGCATCATGAGCTAGGTCTATGCGTAGTTCTTCTTGCGCGAGTAGAACACAATTTGTTGTGGGCGTAGATTTGTCAACTTTCTTGCCGTTACTAGTCCTTTCTTGCTTCAGCGGTATTGTGGGATGAAGCGGCCCGGACCAACCTTACACGTACGCTTACGTGAGACCGGTTCCACCGACTAACATGCACTAGTTGCATAAGGTGGCTGGTGGATGTCTGTCTCTCTCACTTTAGTTGGAGCGGAATCGATGAACAGGGTCTTTATGAAGGGTAAATAGAAGTTGACAAATCACGTTGTGGCTTTAACGTAGGTAAGAAAACGTTCTTGCTAGAACCCTAATTCAGCCACGTAAAACTTGCAACAACAATTAGAGGACGTCTAACTTGTTTTTGCAGCAAGTGGTTTGTGATATGATATGGCCAAAGTTGTGATGAATGATGAATGATCTATATGTGATGTATGAGATGTTCATGCTATTGTAATAGGATTCACGACTTGCATGTCGATGAGTATGACAACCGGCAGGAGCCATAGGAGTTGTCTTTATTCTTTTTATGACCTGCGTGTCATCGAGAAACGCCATGTAAATTACTTTACTTTATTGCTAAATGCGTTAGCCATAGTAGTAGAAGTAATAGTTGGCGAGCAACTTCATGGAGACACGATGATGGAGATCATGATGATGGAGATCATGGTGTCAAGCCGGTGACAAGATGATCATGGAGCCCCAAGATGGA
>NW_021309303.1:0-1144 GCF_002162155.2 Triticum dicoccoides
TATGCGTACTCGTTGGGTTCCACCATATTATCAACGTGAATTGCTTCAAAAATTACAGCGTTTAAGACAAGGGAAAAATTCTGTAGAAGAATATTATCAGGAATTACAAACTGGCATGATTAGATGTGGTATTGTTGAGGAGAATGAAGCTATGCTTGCACGTTTTCTGGGTGGATTAAATAGAGAGATTCAGACCATTCTAGACTATAAGGAGTATACTAATATCACTCGTTTATTCCATCTTGCTTGTAAAGCTGAACGTGAAGTGCAGGATCGACAAGCATTGGGGCGAACTAACTTTTCTGCAGGCCGACCTTCATCATGGACACCACGTGCATCTTCTACTTCCACAGCACCAGCACCTCCATCCGGTGCCACCTCCAGCCGTGATACAAGAAAACAGGCACAACCACCATTATCTGCCAAGAGCGCATCTGCGGGGCCTGCACAGCGTTCTTCTTCTTCCATGGCATCAACAGGGCACACAAGTGATATTATTTGTCGTCGCTGTAAGGGAGGAGGTCATTATGCGAGGGAATGCAAATCTCCGCGTGTGATGATTGCTACCGCGGATGGTGGATATGAGTCCGCTAGTGACTATGATGAGGAGACATTGGCTCTTATTACACGTGAAGAACATGGTGGAGATGATTCTGATCATGAGACGCAATACATGGCTCCTGAAGACGCTGATAGGTATGAATGTTTAGTTGCTCAACGTGTTTTGAGTGTGCAGGTCACACAAGCTGAGCAAAATCAGAGGCACAATTTGTTCCATACCAAGGGAGTTGTGAAGGAACGTTCTGTGCACGTCATCATAGACGGAGGGAGCTGCAACAACTTGGCTAGCATGGAGATGGTGGAGAAGCTTTCTCTCACCACAAGACCACATCCACATCCTTACTACATCCAATGGTTCAACAACAGCGGCAAGGTTAAGGTAACACGTACTGTTCGTGTGCATTTTAGTATCTCTACATATGCTGATTATGTTGATTGTGATGTGGTACCTATGCAAGCATGTTCCTTATTACTTGGTAGACCATGGCAATTTGATAAAAATTCTGTACACCATGGTAGAAACAATCACTATACTCTTGTTCATAAGGATAAAAATATTACTTTGCTTCCTATGACTCCTGAT
>NW_021309304.1:0-944 GCF_002162155.2 Triticum dicoccoides
ATATTGGGGAGGGGAGGGTTTTGCTTGGGGTAGGGGACAAGAAATAGACTAGGATTAGGAAACAAAAGGAAAAGATCTAGAAAAAAAAACGAAAGTAGATGAATCCTACTAGGAATCCACAAAGGACGGCGGCTCCCTGGCGCCTTGCGCCTGGTGCGGCTCCTCCCTGGGCGTGGCGCGCGATATGGCCTCTTGGCCGGCCGGCGGCTAGTGGCTTGGGCCTTTGGCCCAAGGCGCTGCGGATTTTTTTTTTTAAACGGTCTCGCGCGCAGAAAAATAATAAAAGAAAATCTAAACGAACTCCAAAATTAATAAAGTAAATTTTCCCCGACTCCTAAAAATGAGCCGAACAAAATGAACTTTTCTCCGGACCTAAAATAAAATTTTCAAAAACGCGCATTTTCCCTATCCGAATAAAATGCAAATAAAACTCCGGCAAACAAAATTTGATCTATTTATTAAATCTTCATTTTCCTAAATTTGGGAAAGTCATATTATTCCCTCTCTTATACTTTTGATAACGGAAAAATAATTGAAGATGAAATAAATAAATCAAATGATCCTCTTTTCAATTCGAGAAAACTCTCAAATATGAAAATAACGAAATCTCCAACTCTCTCCAAGGGTCCTTGAGTTGCGTGAAATTTCTAGGATCGACCAAAATGCAAGAAAATAAAATATGCAGGATGATCTATTCCAAATTGAAAATAAATTCAAAGGGGCTTTGAATTTAATTCTTTGAAACTTCCAACTCATATTTCATATAATTTGAAGAAGTCATTTTATCTTCTCTCGTGAAAATCATTGAGTTGCTTAAAGTTTCTGAATTGGAAATATTTCCAAATGAAATTCAATTATTTTTCAAACACCCTTTTCATTTTTAAATGGAAGAAGTCATGTCATCTTCTCTCTAGGGTTTTGTGTTTGAAAAGCATTTGAATTCA
>NW_021309305.1:0-672 GCF_002162155.2 Triticum dicoccoides
TGGTCAATCTGGGCCAGGTACTTCTATGTTGATGGGCCTTTTATGGGCTTTCATAGAGACCGCGAAAAATAATTGGGTCAAAATAAATCAACATTGTGGGAATTGAACACAGGACCTTCTGTCTAGATCTTCGATGTAACTAATTAAGCGAATGAGCAAACTAAAGGAAGGATTGCGTCCTTTTCTTGGTTCGGTTTAGCCCTTTTCGTTTGGTCAATCTGGGCCAGGTACTTCTATGTCCATTTCTATATTGAAAGGAAGGATCCATAGGCTTCAATGTGTTGGGGCTACTAAATTAAAAAAGGAATTATCCTACTATTAAAGGGAATATGTATTCTTAGTTTGGTTTAGTCCTTTTCGTTTGGTCAATCTGGGCCAGGTACTTCTATGTTGATGGGCCTTTTATGGGCTTTCATAGAGACCGCGAAATATAATTGGGTCAAAATAAATCAACATTGTGGGAATTGAACACAGGACCTCCTGTCTAGATCTTCGATGAAACTAATTAAGCGAATGAGCAAACTAAAGGAAGGATTGCATCCTTTTCTTGGTTTGGTTTAGTCCTTTTCGTTTGGTCAATCTGGGCCAGGTACTTCTATGTTGATTTCTATATTGAAAGGATGGATCCATAGGCTTCAATGTGTTGGGGCTACTAAATTAAAAAAGGAATTA
>NW_021309306.1:0-1687 GCF_002162155.2 Triticum dicoccoides
TGGGCGAGGCCCACATCGCCGCCGTCCCGGCCCGGGAGGCCCAGGAGGGGCCCCCGCGAGCCCGCGCCCCCGCGCCTCTTCCTCCTCTCGGGCGCCGCCGCCTCCCCGACCTCCGGCGACCGGCGCCGTCGCCGCCACCGCACCGGCCGCCGCCGCGCCGGGCCCCGCCGCCCGTCCGCTCCACGCCGCGCGCCCGCGCCTCCGTGGCCGCGCCCTCGCCCGCGGCCGGCCCCGCCGGCCACCTCGCCGCCCCTCGTCGCCGGCCACCGCCTTCCCCTACGCCGGCGGCCTCGGATCCGGCGTCGACGAACCTCGTCGCGCGCGCCCAGCTACAGTGCCCCGCCGGATCCGCGCTACAGTGCCAAACCCTAGATCTGGGTTGACTTTCTTCCCTCTCCCTCTTAATTTTTATGCATTCTTTGACTGATGATATCTCCGCAACCGTAGCTCTGTTTTGGGCATATGATATGTCAAAATCTTTGTCTCGACATGTACATCATTTCATTCCATTGCGTCATTTGCATTTGAGGTCATCTTGATGCCCAAAATGCTGTTAGAAGGAGGCTTCGTGAGTTAAATTGCAGATCCGTTAGTTCATCATGCACTTTTGTCATTTTTGCCATGTTTAATTCGTGCATGATATGCCTGTGCCCCTTTGGGATGAATTGTTAAGCATTTTGCCTTCTTTCCAGAGGTGCCACCCATGCATTTTTAGGATGTGTGTGTTGTCTTGTGCAAGCTTGCGAAGAGAGGTACCTGAGATTGCAGATTTCAGGGACTTAGTGATTTTCACTAAGTCTGGGATATTTTAGTTCATGATGCTATATGTCCAGCTTGTTTCCTAGTGATCCGTGCCTCTTTTGAGGATGATCAGTAAGGGAGTTTTTATATTTGAGTTATGCTCTATCCATCCATGTCTTTGTTTGCATATGTGGAGTGCTCTAGGTTGACTCAATCGAGCTCAACTTTTGCTTCGTTGTTAATCTGGGCAGATCATCAACTTGTTTGCGATTTTGCCGATGCTACCGTTAGTGTTCCATGCATGCTATGCCTTCGTTCTTGCCATGGGTAGCTAGCACTTTGTGCCTTCTTGCTGGTTATATGCTTTCCTTGCCATGAATTGCACCGTAGTGAGTGCATCGAGCTTGTTTACATGCCTTCGTGAGTAATATTTCAGCGTGTCTCAGTTTTCACTAAGTCTGAAAACTGATTGTGTTCGAGCTATGTTCGTGAGCTCGGTAGAGTATTTTGTGAACCCTTTTGGCCCCAGGTCACTTTGGATGTTTTATTAAGCTTGTTGAGTAGCTCCATGCCATGTTCTTACTTGTCATGTTCAGGTTTTCTATCATGTTGTTTTGCTGCTCCGAAGAGAGCATCGTGATCTGAAATTTCAGACTAGTGTTAATTTCACTAAGTCTGAAATCTGTTTTGCATTTGCGTTTTAGCCATGCTTGTTTGAACCTCTTAATGGATGAATTTGCCTATGGCTCAGTGCTAGTGTTTTGTCAACCATCTTGTGTACATCACTGCCATGTATTTTGTTTTCATGTTTGGTGGCTGTAGCATGTTCATTTCATTGCATTTAGATGCCTACTTGCTGCAAATCGCATACCGGTGTCATATCTTAAAACGCTTGCCATTTCTAAACCGTAGCTCCGATTCCTATGATCTTTATATCGTTTTCAAG
>NW_021309307.1:0-1201 GCF_002162155.2 Triticum dicoccoides
TTTTTCGAAACCTACTCCGGCAAGGAAACACGAATCGGAATTTAGATGGATCTCGAAAACAAACCTAATATGACAAGAACTCGGATTGGTGGTGGATATATGGTGGTAGATGGCAGCGATGGTGGTATATGACAGCGGTGGTGGTATATGGATACGGATTCGAAGCGGTGGCGGATAAGCGGTGGTGGTAGATGGCAGGGGCGATGATGATGGTGCGGCGGCGGCGTGACAACTTATGACCAGAACTCGAAACTCTAAAAGACTAGACTCTAAGACCAGCAACTAGACACGACGATGCAACCGCAAATTCAACAAAGCAAAACCCTAAAAAGATTATGCAAAGGCTCAGATTGGTTCGGATATGATGAACTAACCCTAATTTTTTTGTGGCTTTTTCGTGGACTGTAGGTATGAAGAACAGACTCGATCTAAACTACGAAAAACTATAAAATCTCATCGAGCAACCTGGAAATCCGATACCACTTGATAGAGCCGGAGGTGTCCCGTCTTTCGATGAGATGATGGATTTCGCTTTGGTGGAAGTTGACTTTGACGATCCGACTACGAACGTGCGAGGACATCGCGCCTTAGCAATCGCTAAACCAACTCCGAGAGGTTATTGACCACGCCGGAGCACGATCAACCTGACCACGAGGGTCTGTTTCCTGCGAGCAAACGAAGAACAAGCAAGAAACTGAGATTGCAATCTGGATATTGCGAATATAAGATGAAATCTTTATTGATCAAGGTGGGGTTCTGTGACGCCTTTGTCTGGTCGTTGAACACAAACGAAGTACGCGAAGTTGCAGCTATGGCGAACTTTTAATCTAAACAAAACCCAAAGTCTAAACGATGCCCTAAGGGCTGTATATATGGAGGAAGAGTGGGGAACTTCGTGACCCTTGGTGGAGGGGTCCGAAATCAACCCTATATCTTGTTTCCCCACACATACGGACTCTAAAAATAGCCTATACTTATGTATTTCCAAATTACATGGGCCTGGCCCAATAATAAGGTGACGCAGCACCTATAATAGCCTCGGGACGAAATTTATGAAGTGGCATCTTGTATATTTCGTCCAAGGCTTCATGCACCCATTATGGTGGCTTCAAAGTCCTGAAATCATCACTTGTAATTCCGTTCTTGTTCCCCTTGCGCATGCCATCATCTCCATGCTTGTTCTTAATCCAATGTTCATCCT
>NW_021309308.1:0-968 GCF_002162155.2 Triticum dicoccoides
CGTTCTGTTTTTTTTTCAGAATAGTTTCAATCTTGTAAAATCCATAGTTAATTATCTACGAGGTATTTTTGAGTGATTCCAACTGCCTTGGATCACAAATTTTATGAAGTTTCTGTTAGTTCAATTGTATTTCATATTGGAGCACTTTAAATTTGTGTTTGTATGAATTTTCTCAAATCACTAGATTTGAGATATTTTGAGTTAGGAATATTATTTTCGACCAATTCTTTTTGCTCCTGGTCTCTAGGACCTTTGTTTATCCAGTAGTATTTAGTATTTTATTTTCAGGTTAATTTAAATTAGGTTTTTAGCAAAACAGTACTGTTCTAGTTATAGTTTTGGTTTAGTCTTTTCTTTATTGTTTTTATTAGTTTCAAATTATTTCTTTTTTTCACTCTTGAAAAATTTAGTTTTGTTTCTGTTAGTCAACAAAAGAAAATTTTGTTTTTATTTTAAAAAAAAAATTCTTAGTTTTGTATGAAAACTTGTTTAGGTCATAGTTAGTGTTTTATAAAAGCTTTTTATTTGTTTCTTTTTGCAAATAAAATTTTATGAAAAAAAATACTTTCTGTTAAATTAGTTATTTTCCATTTTATTTTCTGTTAATTTATTAGTTTAGTATTTTAATTGTTGTTAAGTTTTTACTTACGGCAAAATTTGATGTTTGTAGCAAAGTCATAGATCTTCGTTAGTAGTTTTTCTTTGTAGTTTTATTTGAAGTTTCTTTTGATTTTGTTTGAGTTTTATTATCGATTTTCCTTGCTGTTTTGATTGTTATTTTGAGTGCTAAAATTGTTTGCTAGGATGTTTGCTTATGTGAATGCTATGTTTGACTATATAGATTTTCAACGGAGTGACGAATAGTTCTACCAAGTCTTTATTCCGAGAGCGTTATTATCTTCATCAAGTATTACCAGGCAAGTTCACTTTGACCATGCTTTCATACCTATGTTTTATTGCATTTAGTG
>NW_021309309.1:0-1437 GCF_002162155.2 Triticum dicoccoides
TTACGACATCCGTGCATCTTTTGCATACTTCTAAAACTAGTACATCATTGCTAACTACGAAGTTATTACTATGTTTTTCAACAGAAACTCTCGATGGATTGTGTGCCTCATCTGATGTATCTGAATGGTTGCCTTACAGTTTTGAACATAATGCCAGGTAAATCTAGGGAGCTCACCTGTGCATATCAGATTTCTAAAACCGGTGAACACATGTTCATCAAAGAATGTGAGAAATGTATGGACATTCGCAAGGAGGTTCTTGGAAGTAACATTCAGCGAAAGGCAAGAATTGGAGACAGGCTAATCTCCATTCTTCATAATGGAGAGTCAGGGGCTATCTTGTTTTTTGCTATTTTACCTTAGAAAATGTAGTAGGTCTTAATCGAATGTAGTAGGTCCTATGAGGTACAATATGTTTATTATGTGGTAATGTGTTAGAGTTGATAATGAGGAGTACTTGTGATTACGACTAGTGACCAATTTGCTAAGTTGATCTTGAGGAGGTGTTATATGACAATGATGTATTATGATGATAAGTTGTTAATGATATGATGATGATGACGATATTATTATATCATTGGGTGAAAGAACCGCGGATTAGTTTCAAGTGGATGGACATCCACTTGAATCTAGTCCATGGTTCTTTCACCCCGTGTTGTAATAACTCATTATGATGTAAAAACAATCTCTAAATTCCTGTTGTATGAAAACTTGTGTAAAGGTGTATGAATACAACATGAAATAAAAAAGAAATAAAATACTAAATAATAGTAGTAGTGCGGGCAAGGAGAAGCACTACTACTAATTACCAGTAGCGCTCTTCTGGAGAAGCGCTACTACTAAGTCAATTTAGCAGTAGCGTGGGTCAAGCCACGCTAGCTAAGCTTTAGCTGTAGCGCCTTATCAGTAGCGTCCTGCACGCGCTACTAAAAGGCCTAAAACTCGCGCTGCTGCTAGGCTTTTCCCTAGTAGTGTCTATAAGACAAACTGGCCATGGCAAATCAATGCTCTGAATGAGTGGTCTTTCTTAGTCAAATTTCCACCTGAGATTGATGTTGAACAAGTAGCTCGATATCCTTGCTTTGGGTTGTCTCAGAATAACACTATAGTAAATGTGGAAGTTTGGAAAGGTGAAGTTACTGCTGAAGAGGAGCTGCAGAAAGTCTGGCTCAAACTAAGGAAAATGAACCCAAAATGGTGTGAGTGGTCACTGCCGGATCAGATCACATCCACCTTTGGTGTTTTGTTGGATGTTGACTGGCAACACAATTTCAGAGCTTCTATGAGACTGTGAGGGTAAAAATTGCATGCAAGGACCATAGCAAGGTGCAAAATGAGAGAGTTTTTGGAATTCATGGGAAGCTGTATAGAATCCAAGTTGAGGTGGAACCTCCAAGTGCTGATATGGAGGAGCTGAGTCAAGAGCAACCTACCAGT
>NW_021309310.1:0-1086 GCF_002162155.2 Triticum dicoccoides
ATATATAATAAGTAAATAATTAATAATAAAATTAATGAATTAATTAATTAATTAACTAATTAATTAACTTAATTAATTCTGATTAAATTAACTAAATAAGATTAATTAACCTAATTAACTAATTAACTTAATTAACTGAAACAGTCAATGACATGCGGGACCCACATGTCAGCTTGACCCAGTCAACACCTCTGTTGACTGATGATGTCATGCTGACGTCATGCTGATGCAGTAATGCCATTTTCGGATTAAATTAATAATAATAATTTATAAGTTGATTAAATCTTTTAAAATTAATATAAGGTAAACCGTAGCTCGGATCGAAAAACTTTGTACATGAAAGTTGCTCAGAACGACGAGACGATTTCGGATACGCAGTCCGTTCGTCCGCCACACACCCCTAACCTATCGAACTCGCAACTTTTCCCCTCCGGTTCATCTGTCCGAAAACACGAAATACCGGGAATACTTTCCCGGATGATTCCCCCCTTAACCAGTACCACCTCATACCACGTTAGGGCACGCCTAGCATCGCTTCTTGACATGTCATGCATCGATATGCATCTGTTTACTTGGTATTCATTGTTTCTTCCCCCTCTTCTCTCCGGTAGACTCCGAGACCGACGCTGCTGCTGCCCAGCTCGACTACGGAGTTGACGACCCCTCTCTCTTGCCAGAGCAACCAGGCAAGCCCCCCCCCTTGATCACCAGATATCGCCTATTCTCCTCTATACTGCTTGCATTAGAGTAGTGTAGCATGTTACTGCTTTCCGTTAATCCTATTCTGATGCATAGCCTGTCATTGCTGCTACAGTCATTGATACCTTACCCGCAATCCTAAATGCTTAGTATAGGATGCTAGTTTATCATCATTGGCCCTACATTCTTGTCAGTCTGCCTTGCTATACTATCGGGCCGTGATCACTTGGGAGGTGATCACGGGTATATACTATACATACATACACTATACAGATAGTGACTAAAGTCGGGTCAGCTCATTGAGTACCCGCAAGTGATTCTGACGAGGGGGCTGAAAGGACAGGTGGCTCCATCCCGGTAGAGGTGGGCCTGGGTTCCCGACGGCCC
>NW_021309311.1:0-1737 GCF_002162155.2 Triticum dicoccoides
AGGCCCAGAGCTGGCGCTTAAAGGAATCCTATAGACTGTTAATAGAACCAGGGGTACAGGCCCGGTCCAGATCCCGAGCAGCTAGGCTGAGATAACCGGGTGCCTAGACACCCGGGTGTTGAAAATCCAATCTATTGTTTGGTTGGGGTCCTGCCGGCCGGGCTGGGCTGGCCCCTTTATTTGGGATTTGGGAATTAAGACGGTGCGCTAGGCTGAGAGGGTGCTTGGATCCAATGGACTATTTTTAGTCTGACTAAAAATAGTCTCTTTTAAAGGCTAAAGTTCCAAGCATCCCTGACTAAAGAGAGGCTAGGACTAGTCTTGAGGCTAAAAATTTTTAGTCATAGGAAACCTACTAAAATATGTATTAGCCCTCTCTCCCCTCATTTAATGCCTCTCCTTTAACACATGCGAGTTCTGGATTGGAGGGTTTGGAGGATAATAAATGCTCAATAACTTGATTTCAGTCTCTTTAGTATTTGGATCCAAGTATAGGTGAGGCTAGCAAGTTTTAGTCCCACTACTTTTAGTCATGGGACTAAAACGTATCCAAGCACCCTCTGAGTCCGGCTCGGTTTCCGTCCATGCACCACCTTCCGGCTTGCCTTTATTTCTAAGTACAATACCCAGTCACTGAGAATACCACTAAGAGCAACTCCAACGGGCCGACCTAAATGGACGGAGTTTTTGTCCGTTTGGTTCGGCCGCCCACCCGCCATACGCCCTCTTTTAGTTTTGGGGCCGTCCGCCCTCTTTTAGTTTTGGGTCGGCAGTGCGCCCAATGGGCCGACCCATTTTCATGACCACGCGCGTTTAACATCGTGCAGTCGCCCTGATTTTGACGCTCCAGCACGCAGAAAAGGTTCACGCGCGCGCCGCGGCCGACGCTCGCTATAAAAGAAGGCTCTCTCTCCACACTCTGTCGGTCGCCCACTCTCGCCGCCTCTGCGCCACCATGTCGATCCGCCGCCTACGCGCTTCGGATTTTTGCGGAGTCCGCGAGCGCCGCTCCGGCGCCTTCTCCGCCGAGATCTGATTTCGCGAGAAATGTCTCGCCCTCGGCACCTTCGACACCGCAGAGGACGCGGCCCGCGCGCATGACGCGGCGGCGTGGAGCCTCCTGAGGCCTCGTCGGGATATGAATTTTCCCAACGTGTCGAGCCAGCGGGCGCAGGATCTGGCGCCTCTCCCACGGCTTTTCACCGACGAGGATCGTCGTGTCCACCGGAGGCGGCAGCGTCGCCTCGCCATCGCAGAGAAGGATGTGGAAGCCTTGGTGCTGTGGCGTGGAGGCTACCCGCAGGACATCGTCGACGAGCGCCAGTTCTACAAGCAATTGAGACCGGAGAAGGACGCGAGGAGGAGGGAGCGAGCCGCCTATCAGGAGGACAAGCGTTTGCGGAAGCAGGCAGCTCAATTGAAATTGAAACTACGAGAAACGGCGGGTTGGGACTTTGAAGACGAGGCGTATGATGACGCCTACATTCAGACATCAGAGGAGGACATTACCGAGTCAGAGTCAGAAATTGACGAGTAGTGGTCTTTTCTTTTTATCTGTGTACGCTAGAATTATCTGGTGCTGGACTGGGACGACGATTCGCCAATGTCTGACAAATGCAACACCGTCTCCATCGAAACAAGCAAAGGCGTCGTAGACATGGTCTACGCGGTGATAAGTGATGCCGTCGAGCTCGGCCTGTGCATCCGGAATTCCGGATGAGCATACCCTGTCAGCCT
>NW_021309312.1:0-1804 GCF_002162155.2 Triticum dicoccoides
GCGTGGTGGTGGTGGAGGAGCGTGGCAATCCCGCAGGGCTTCGCCAAGCACCATGGGAGAAGAGGAGGAGGGAGAGGGGCAGGGCTGCACCAACGAGAGATCAAATCATGTCATATGGGCAGCCCTATGCCTCACTATTTATAGGGGAAGAGGGGGCTGCGCCCCCCTCTAGGGTTTCCCACCCCCAAGGGGTGCGGCCAGCCCTAGATGGCAAAGGGGGCGGCGGCCAGGAGGGGGAGAGAGGGGAGGCGCCCACTAGGTGGGCCTTAAGGCCCATCTGGACTAGGGTTTGCCCCCTCCCACTCTCCCTTGCGCCTAGGCCCCTTGTGGGGGGCGCACCAGCCCACCTAGGGGCTGGTCTCCTCCCACACATGGCCCACGCAGCCTTCTGGGGCAGGTGGCCCCACTTGGTGGACCCCGGGACCCTCCCGGTGGTCCCGGTACAATACCGATATCGCCCGAAACTTTTCCGGTGACCAAAACAAGACTTCCCATATATAAATCTTTACCTCCGGACCATTCCGGAACTCCTCGTGACGTCCGGGATCTCATCCGGGACTCCGAACAACATTCGGTAACCACATACAAGCTTCCTTTATAACCCTAGCGTCATCGAACCTTAAGTGTGTAGACCCTACGGGTTCGGGAGACATGCAGACATGACCGAGACGTTCTCCAGTCAATAACCAACAGCGGGATCTGGATATCCATGTTGGCTCCCACATGTTCCACGATGATCTCATCGGATGAACCACGATGTCAAGGACTCAATCGATCCCGTATACAATTCCCTTTGTCTAGCGGTATTTTACTTGCCCGAGATTCGATCGTCGGTATACCGATACCTTGTTCAATCTCGTTACCGGCAAGTCACTTTACTCGTTCCATAACACATCATCCCGTGATCAACTCCTTGGTCACATTGTGCATATGATGATGTCCTACCGAGTGGGCCCAGAGATACCTCTCCGTTTACACGGAGTGACAAATCCCAGTCTCGATCCGCATAAAACAATAGATACTTTCGGAGATACCTGTAGTGTACCTTTATAGTCACCCAGTTACGTTGTGACGTTTGATACATCCAAGGCACTCCTACGGTATCCAGGAGTTACACGATCTCATGGTCAAAGGAAGAGATACTTGACATTGGCAAAGCTCTAGCAAATGAACTACTCGATCTTTTGTGCTAGTCTTAGGATTGGGTCTTGTCCATCACATCATTCTCCTAATGATGTGATCCCGTTATCAACGACATCCAATGTCCATAGCCAGGAAACCATGACTATCTGTTGATCACAACGAGCTAGTCAACTAGAGGCTCACTAGGGACATATTGTGGTCTATGTATTCACACGTGTATTACGATTTCCGGAAAATACAGTTATAGCATGAATAAAAGACAATTATCATGAACAAGGAAATATAATAATAATACTTTTATTATTGCCTCTAGGGCATATTTCCAACAGTCTCCCACTTGCACTAGAGTCAATAATCTAGTTCACATCGTCATGTGATTAACACTCACAGGTCACATCGCCATGTGACTAATACCCAAGAGTTTACTAGAGTCAGTAGTCTAGTTCACATCACTATGTGATTAACACTCAATGAGTTTTATGTTTGATCATGTTGCTTGTGAGAGAGGTTTTAGTCAACGGGTCTGAACCTTTCAGATCCGTGTGTGCTTTACAAATCTCTATGTCATCTCCTAGATGCAGCTACCACGCTCTATTTGGAGCTATTCCAAATAACTGTTCTACTTGGAGCTATTCTAAATTATTGCTCCATTATATGTATC
>NW_021309313.1:0-1626 GCF_002162155.2 Triticum dicoccoides
GGGCAGCGCCCAAGTTTTAGTCCCACCTCGGAAGCGGGGGGGCGCCAGGAGCGGCTTAAATACCTGCCTCCGCCCCCCCTTTCGAACTCCTCTCTTATTATCCCCGTGCGCCCCGTTGGACCGCGCTGCTGGGCCCGCTAGTGGGCTCGATCGGCCGCCCGAGTCGCCTTTAGGCTTGATTTGGGTAGCTTTCGTAAGCTAGTATGGGCCCAGCAGCGGTGGTCGGGCATTTTTTTTAAAAAACTTCACTTTTTCAATTATTTTGGCAGAAAGTAGCGGCCAGAAACAACATCAAACAAAATCATCATCAGTACAACATATATGCCCACGTAGCAAACAGCAAACAAAATCATCATCATGCCCAGGTAGTATAACATATGCAATGTCATCTCCAAATTTATTACATATATCTTTTATCAAAACACAAACAAATAACTTATCAAGTTTTCTTGCGGACACGTACGAATAAAAAACGACAAAGGTTCATGCGACCACTTTTATTCTCCGTACAAACCAACCTGCATCTGTACCTACGCCCAGTTCCTGAACAAAACATAAAGAATTGGTGAGCAAATATAGTTGCTAAAATCAAAGTAGGAACATAACAACAATAAGAAGATAACATCTTACTTCTCGTTCAAATGACATGTAGCCTTATTATGACCTGCTTGACTACACAAACTGCACAAAGGACCACTTTTCTTCTCTGTAAAATCTTTTGGCCTACCATTCTTTGTAACGCCGGGGCCCCCCTTTGACCGCCCCTTCTTAGGTGCACCCTTCGTCGAAACTTTCTGAGGATCACCAATACCAGGCTCAACTTGTTGCACTTGACTTGCCTCCTTCTTCAGCATAGCATACCTTCTACTTCCTATAAGTTCCTCCTCTGAAATCTTTTTCTGTGCTATTATGTTGTCTAGACACTTCATCAACTCATCGAACAAGAAGGGATCATTTGCTGCAACATGAGCAGCTTGTGCGGTTTTAATGGATATTGCACTATACCGTTCTCTCTCCAATGGCCCTGACCAACCCCATCCAAACATATCACTCTTCCTCTGCACAGGCAACCCATCTCTTGCATGTTTGGACAACCGATGAAGGACACAACACTTTGGTATTTCAGTTAAATTCAGATGATGGAGAACAAACAGGATGTGTTTGCATGGCAGCCCTTTCCGAACCATCCTAAGACAACTGCATGTAATAGTTTCTTCTGAGTTACCTGGTTCATAAACAACATTATACCTAAACTTGTGGTTATCCTTCCATGTCACAATGAATGTCTCACGCCCAATTCCCACGAGCGTCTCAAATATCTCCAGCTGACCCATCTTATGCAAATCATCTTGCAAGATGTAGAAATTAGCAGGTGTGAATACTTTGGCGGCATGCTCCTCAAGGACTTTATATTCAGTAACAGACGGTGGTTCCTTCTGGAATGCCTCGCAGTCATCGTACGCCTCGTTCTCACGCAGGCGAACTATACAGTTCTCATAATGCACCACCAAATCAACAATTGTCATACCGTAGTCCAGGTGAAGGTGAAGGCAGGAGTTGAGGCTTTCACTCCTCTGGTTACTTCGCATACCAAGAAAAAAACCATCGGAAAGATATGAAGCTGCC
>NW_021309314.1:0-1030 GCF_002162155.2 Triticum dicoccoides
ACCTGGGTGGCAGGGCGGTGTTGGGTACCCATACGCGGCGCTTCTGAGGACCAGCACCGGATGAGGAACCCATGTCACGGCCATGCTTGCGTGTTGCGTCATAGTCAGTCTGACCAGTTTCAGCACTGATAGCTTTGTTAACAAGTTTCTGAAAAGATGTGCACTCATGCAGACGGAGGTCACGGCGAAGCTCAGGACTAAGTCCCTTACGGAACCTTGCTTGCTTCTTGGCATCAGTAGACACTTCCTCAGTTGCATATCGTGCGAGATTACCAAACTCCCTGCTATAAGCATCCACAGAAAGTCGGCCTTGGGTGAAACTGCAAAATTCCTCACGTTTACGGTCCATGAGACCCTCCGGAATGTGGTGTTCACGGAAAGCCTCGCTGAATTCAGCCCAAGTAGTGACATGGCCCGCTGGGCGCATAGCTCCATAATTCTCCCACCATAGACTGGCGGGGCCTTCAAGATGATATGCAGCAAAGGTGACCTTGTCAGCCTCCGCTACCAGCGCGGAACGCAGTTTGTGAGCGATACTGCGAAGCCAGTCATCAACGTCGAGAGGCTCGACGGAGTGGTGGAACGTGGGTGGATGTAATTTGATAAAATCACTGAGTGACACCACGTTAGTCCTCTGATGGTGTGCCGTGTTCTGTTCAATACGCTCCAACAAACGGTTAGTCTCCCGCTTGTTTCTCTCAGCTTCCATCATAACCTCGGCTAGGGAAGGAGGATGAGGCAGATTTGCATCCCTGACTTCACTGCCTTCGGCCTGCTCTTGAGGAGCAGGGTTAGCGCGCGTGTTGACCATCCTAGGTAAACAAGACAATGATTTAGTCAGGATGATAAAATTCCAACATAGGATACAAAATGTAAGGAATAACTCGGAATGCAAGATGATCATCCGTATGACATGGTAGATACAGAAACTGCTTCTTTTATTCCATCGTCATACACACCATACAGGGTTTAGTACAAGACCAAACAAAGTACTATTACGGTGAAAAGAGGATTACATCTCATCGGAGGC
>NW_021309315.1:0-894 GCF_002162155.2 Triticum dicoccoides
AACACCACTCGACACACTGTGTCCTTCGCAGATCCACTGACGAGTGCTCTGCAGCCCTCCCTCTTCACGACGCACCACGTCCCAGAGGACCAAGCTGGCGCCGCGAAGGAGGCGATACGCCAGGCAGGGATCATGATGGAGCAGTTGAAGACCATCCGGGATGCGAGCCAGGCAGCTTACGACGCCAGTTCCGCCCTTCAAAGCAATGTTCAGGTCAGTCGACCACCGCTTGTTTTCTTTCCAGAATTTATAGTAATCACCCACTGGGTGTGTCGATTTAAACTCCGTGTTAGCGGGGGCACGCTGAGTGCACCCGCTGGGTGTAGTCCCCAAGGCTAAGGTCGACTGCTGGCAGTCGGCCTTAGGCTTTATAAGTTCAGTCTTTCCGTCATTCGACTATGGCGAATGGATTTCGCAAACTGGTGGGGGCACGCTGAGTGCACCCACTGGGTGTAGTCCCCAAGGCTAAGGTCGACTGCTGGCAGTCGGCCTTAGGCTTTATAAGTTCAGTCTTTCCGTCATTCGACTATGGCGAATGGATTTCGCAAACCGGTGGGGGCACGCTGAGTGCACCCACTGGGTGTAGTCCCCGAGACTGTGGTCGACTGCTTGCAGTCGATTACAGTCTTAAAGAATACATCTTGTTTTTTTTGAGGTCGACTGGTCGACTCTGTCTTCAATAGGATTAGTGGGGGCACGCTGAGTGCACCCACTGGGTGTAGTCCCCGAGACTACGGTCGAATGCTTGTATTCGGCTGTAGTCTTAGAAACGCATGATTTTTCCTGTTCCACTCGGAAGTGAATTATCTTTGACATTTAGTCGATTGATTCTTCGCAGAGATCCTGTGACCTTGCGGCTCGCTACACTGAGCTGGAAAACAAGCACATTCAGCT
>NW_021309316.1:0-1422 GCF_002162155.2 Triticum dicoccoides
CCCCTCCACCAAGGGCCACGAAATTCCCCCCTCTTCCTCCATATATACAGCCCTTAGGGCATCGTTTAGACTTTGGGTTTTGTTTAGATTAAAAGTTCGCCATAGCTGCAACTTCGCGTACTTCGTTTGTGTTCAACGACCAGACAAAGGCGTCACAGAACCCCACCTTGATCAATAAAGCTTTCATCTTATATTCGCAATATCCAGATTGCAATCTTAGTTTCTTGCTTGTTCTTCGTTTGCTCGCAGGAAACAGACCCTCGTGGTCAGGTTGATCGTGCTCCGGCGTGGTCAATAACCTCTCGGAGTTGGTTTAGCGATTGCTAAGGCGCGACGTCCTCACACGTTCGTAGTCGGATCGTCAAAGTCGACTTCCACCAAAGCGAAATCCACCATCTCATCGAAAGACGGGACACCTTTGCCTCTATCAGCGACGATGATGATGCGATGGTGATATATGCCAGCGGCTACGTGACAACCTGTGAACAGAACTCGAAACTCTAAAAGACTAGACGCTAAGACCAGCAACTGGACACGACGATGCAACCGCAAATTCAACAAAGCAAATACAGAAAAGATTATGCAAGGCTCAGATTGGTTCGCATGGGATGAACTAACCCTAATTTTTTTTGGCTTTTTCGTGGACTATAGGTATGAAGAACAGACTCGATATAAACTACGAAAAACTGTAAAATCTCACCGAGCAACCTGGAAATCTGATACCACTTGATAGAGGCAAAGGTGTCCCATCTTTCGATGAGATGATGGATATCGCTTTGGTGGCAGTCGACTTTGACGATCCGACTACGAACGTGCGAGGACGTCGCGCCTTAGCAATCGCTAAACCAACTCCGAGAGGTTATTGACCACGCCGGAGCACGATCAACCTGACCACGAGGGTCTGTTTCCTGCAAGCAAACGAAGAACAAGCAAGAAACTAAGATTGCAATCTGGATATTGCGAATTTAAGATGAAAGCTTTATTGATCAAGGTGGGGTTCTGTGACGCCTTTGTCTGGTTGTTGAACACAAACGAAGTACGCGAAGTTGCAGCTATGGCGAACTTTAATCTAAACAAAACCCAAAATCTAAACGGTGCCCTAAGGGCTGTATATATGGAGGAAGAGAGGGGAATTTCGTGGCCCTTGGTGGAGGGGTCCGAAATCAACCCTATCTCTTGTTTCCCCACACATACGGACTCTAAAAATAGCCTATACTTATGTATTTCGAAATTACATGGGCCTGGCCCAATAAAAAGGTGACGCAGCACCTATAATAGCCTCGGGACGAAATTTATGAAGTGGCATCTTGTATATTTCGTCCAAGGCTTCATGCACCCATTATGGTGGCTTCAAAGTCCTGAAATCATCACTTGTAACTCCGTTCTTGTTCCCCTTGCGCATGGCATCATCTCCATGCTTGT
>NW_021309317.1:0-933 GCF_002162155.2 Triticum dicoccoides
TTTATACCATGTCATAAAAGCGATGATGCTGTTAATGTTGCTGATTTGTTCTTTCGTGAAATTATTCGCTTGCATGGTGTGCCAAATACTATTGTTTCAGATCGTGATACTAAATTTCTTAGCCACTTTTGGAGATGTTTATGGGCTAAGTTGGGGACTAAACTGCTTTTTAGTACTACTTGTCACCCCCAAACTGATGGACAAACTGAAGTAGTCAATAGAACGTTGTCTACTATGCTTAGGGCTGTTTTGAAGAATAATAAGAAAATGTGGGAGGAATGCTTGCCTCATATTGAATTTGCTTATAATCGTTCATTGCATTCTACTACTAAGATGTGCCCTTTTGAAGTTGTGTATGGTTTCCTACCTCATGCACCTATTGATTTGTTGCCTCTTCCATCTTCGGAGAAGGTTAAGTTTGATGCTAAACAACGTGCTGAATTGATTTTAAAAATGCATGAGTTAACTAAGGAAAACATTGAGCGCATGAATGCTAAATATAAACTTGCTGGAGATAAGGGTAGAAAACATGTTGTGTTTGCACCTGGAGATCTTGTTTGGTTACATTTGCGTAACGATAGATTTCCTGATTTGCGCAAATCAAAGTTAATGCCACGTGCTGATGGTCCCTTTAAGGTGTTAGAGAAAATAAATGATAATGCATATAAACTTGAGCTGCCTGCAGATTTTGGGGTTAGTCCCACTTTTAACATTGCAGATTTGAAGCCTTATTTGGGTGAGGAAGATGAACTTCCGTCGAGGACGACTTCATTTCAAGAAGGGGAGGATGATGAGGACATCAATACAATTGTTACACCCACAGCCCCTGCTGCTATACATACTGGACCAATTACTAGAGCTCGTGCACGCCAACTAAATTACCAGGTACTTTTGTTTCTTGGTAATGATTCTAATGTTCATGAGAATATGATG
>NW_021309318.1:0-1729 GCF_002162155.2 Triticum dicoccoides
GTTTGTATGACTGTATGACTTGTATGTTGGGTCGTGAGACCCGTACCTTTGTGTATGTTATGTATGGCTCCCTGAGCCTTAAATAAAGTACTTGTGTCGTAGAGTCATGTTGTGATGCTTCGTTGTATTTGCACATATCGAGCATATTGTGTGTATGATTGAAATGCTTGGTATGTGTGGGATCTAACTATCTAGTTGTTTATCTTCAGTAGCCTCTCTTACCGGGAAATGTCTCCTAGTGTTACCGCTGAGCCATGGTAGCTTGCTACTGCTCTGGAACACTTAGGCTGGCCGGCATGTGTCCTTCTTCGTTCCTGTGTCTGTCCCTTCGGGGAAATGTCACGCTATGAGTACCGGAGTCCTGTTAGCCCGCTACAGCCCGGTTTACCGGAGTCCTGCTAGCCCAGTGCTACAGCCCGGACCCACTTGCTGATGACCGACACGTTCGAAGCTGGGTCATGGATGCCTGTCCCTGTAAGTCTGTGCCACTTTGGGTTTACGACTAGTCATGTCAGCCCGGACTCCTTATCATATGGATGCTAGCGACACTATCATATACGTGAGCCAAAAGGCGCAAACGGTCCCGGGCAAAGGTAAGGAGACACCCGTGGGGATACCGTGCGTGAGGCCGCAAAGTGATATGAGGTGTTACCGGCTAGATCGATGTGACATTGAGTCGGGGTCCTGACAGCGTTGGCATCAGAGCCGGACTGCCTGTAGGTTCTCCAAGCCAAACTGGTCGATGTTGAGTCTAGAAATTCTTTAGTTATATGTAGGGGAATTGTTTGTGGGTTGGAACGTAAGGCTCTTTTTACTTCTTTATCTTATGACATTCTGATCTGAGTCAGTCCATTCTTCCACCGGGGGTTAAGGAATTAGGATCTATTCTCTCTATCAGGATCACGTGTTACTAATCAGTAGTACCTTATAAGTTTGATGGATACAAGCCTAGTTCAGTTCTACTACCACATTATGTTGTTAGAATGGATTCAGAACTTGATACGATGATGTTGAGTGTGTACGAAATCCTTTGTCAAATGTCTCAAATCCTTCTTGAGCATTTACAGCTGTTATGCTGCCGAAATTTTGCTAGAAATTCTAATGCCCTTGCATTATGATTGTGCTTTCAGATGGCCACTCGCGACCTCAATCAAGTGGTTCGCCTGACTCGATGCCTAGATGTACCCGGCCATACTGCCAAGTTGGTCAGGGTAATGACTGACGCTGGATACCGCTGGTATCCTGAGTACACGGTCGAAGAGCAATTCCGAGACTTTAATCAAAGCCAGTATCTCTGCATTGTCAGGATATTTCCATCTTATCCTGGATCCACCGAGCCCCTTCACTGCTCCTATGGACTCGGGGTTACTATTGAGATGGCTGTGCAGGACGCCGCCTACTCTATGATGACCATTATGCGAGTCAGATCTGGACTATTTCGGGACTCTGATTTCCGGTATATGCCAGGATCACTTCCGGGAGCACAAGGGTATCTCCAGGCTATCTATGCTGACCCCACTCAGGAGGATTCACGGACTCGCACCACTGCTGAGATGCTCGAGGATAAGGACCGTGAAAATCGGGCCTTGAGGTTAGAGCTCTTCAATACCCGTGCTGACCACTGGGCCACTTTGACTCGGTTCGCACCGGCGGTGCAAGCTGGATATTCAGATATGCGCGATCTCTATCCTGTGAGATCTGCTCTGCCAGACGTGATGGTTTGGCGTGA
>NW_021309319.1:0-994 GCF_002162155.2 Triticum dicoccoides
TATCCTTATGAACAAGAGTATAGTGATTGTTTCTACCATGGTGTACAGAATTTTTATCAAATTGCCATGGTCTACCAAGTAATAAGGAACATGCTTGCATAGGTACCACATCACAATCAACATAATCAGCATATGTAGAGATACTAAAATGCACACGAACAGTACGTGTTACCTTAACCTTGCCGCTGTTGTTGAACCATTGGATGTAGTAAGGATGTGGATGTGGTCTTGTGGTGAGAGAAAGCTTCTCCACCATCTCCATGCTAGCCAAGTTGTTGCAGCTCCCTCCGTCTATTATGACGCGCACAGAACGTTCCTTCACAACTCCCTTGGTATGGAACAAATTGTGCCTCTGATTTTGCTCAGCTTGTGTGACCTGCACACTCAAAACACGTTGAGCAACTAAACATTCATACCTGTCAGCGTCTTCAGGAGCCATGTATTGTGTCTCATGATCAGAATTGATAGAGGCGAGGGTGTCCCGTCTTTCGATGAGATGGTGGATTTCGCTTTGGTGGAAGTCGACTTCGACGATCCGACTACGAGCGTGCGAGGACGTCGCGCCTTAGCAATCGCTAAACCAACTCCGAGAGGTTATTGACCACGCCGGAGCACAATCAACCTGACCACGAGGGTCTGTTTCCTGCGAGCAAACGAAGAACAAGCAAGAAACTAAGATTGCAATCTGGATATTGCGAATATAAGATGAAAGCTTTATTGATCAAGGTGGGGTTCTGTGACGCCTTTGTCTGGTCGTTGAACACAAACGAAGTACGCGAAGTTGCAGCTATGGCGAACTTTTAATCTAAACAAAACCCAAAGTCTAAACGATGCCCTAAGGGCTGTATATATGGAGGAAGAGGGGGGGAATTTCGTGGCCCTTGGTGGAGGGGTCCGAAATCAACCCTATCTCTTGTTTCCCCACACATACGGACTCTAAAAATAGCCTATACTTATGTATTTCGAAATTACATGGGCCTGGCCCAATAATAAG
>NW_021309320.1:0-1442 GCF_002162155.2 Triticum dicoccoides
AAATTACTGCACCGGAGCCTCTGGTGGTCGAAATTACTGCACCGGAGCCTCCTCGCTACCCCGTGGACGATATAAAGGAGATGAAAGAATGTCATCTGTATTATCCTATCGGGAACATGTCCATGAAGGTAGCCATCGGCAGTGCTTTACCATGTTTACCTGGAGCACTCCACCACAACACCCCCATTCAAGATGGCTATGCTCGTGTCACGGTGGAGGACATAGTCCAAGGGTTTGAGGACCTGGAGATTGACATTGCTACACCTGAAGGGGAGAAAAGACTTGGAGATGTCAAGCGCCATTTCATTCTATGGCAAAAGAAGTTTATCAAGTTTCCAGGCGAGGCGCCAAGGACAACAAGTCCACCCCCCTACGGTGGTGGCGGTTCACCTACACCTCCGTCACGTCAGCCGACGCCCCCCAGTCCACAACGTCCGGTGGGTGATCAGACGCCGCCCCCCAGTCCTCGTCCGGTGGGTGATCAGACGCCGCCCCCCAATCCACCTCCGGCAAAGAAGCAGAAGCAGTCCTGGATTATTAACCCGGACCCTTATGTACCTAAGACCACAAAGGTACCGGAGCCATCATTGAAGCCTCTCCCCACAAGGCCTTGGGAACGTAGTGCCGAGGAAACTGCCGCGGCCGCAGCTGCTGATCATGAGAAATGGAAGGCGGACTGCAAGAAGAAAAGAGAGCCCGAGCCCAAGCCAGTATTTTCTGATGAGCAAAAGAAGTGGGCTAAGTCATTTTTGAGCACACCGTCCCAAGTCGCGAAGAATCTGCCTGACGACTATGCACGTGAACTTCGTAGGCAGGCACTCATGTTGAAGGAGAAGAAAGAGCGGGCGGAGAACCAGGAGAACAAAGCCTTGGAGGAGGCCGAGAAAACGGAATTAGAAAGTAAAAAAAGAGGGAAACGAGTTGCCCAGCTCGGGGAAGAAAGTAAACAATCGATTGCCCCGCTTATAGTGAAAGCCGCCGGTCCGATGACCCCGATATCATAGCAGCTGCGGCAGCACATGGATTGACTGTAACGAGTGCCAGAGAACAAGCGGCCAACTTAGGTATTACTCTTCGTGAACTGTTAGGCCTTGATGAGGCGCCAGTGAAGGAGGTAGTAATTACATATGTGAAGAATGGGCCTCTCGTCGAGCCTGCGCAGGAACAGGATCTACCTCCACAAATGAAAGGTCTGCTGAAATGGTACAAGGGTTACATAAAAAATAAAAACGCCAAAGAATATATTTATGCGGAAGTTAGATATGAGCATCACTTCAAACATTACTATGTACAAATTCATCTGAGTGAATTGTTCCAGCTTTTCAATCTGCGCGAGCTCGACAAATCTATCATCAGTTGCTACGTTCTGTAAGTGATTTATTTCTACCCCATCTCGTTCATATTGCCTGCACTATATATATGTCCTAACTATATTGTTGTGT
>NW_021309321.1:0-1184 GCF_002162155.2 Triticum dicoccoides
CAAGGGTTTGAGGACCTGGAGATTGACATTGCTACACCTGAAGGGGAGAAAAGACTTGGAGATGTCAAGCGCCATTTCATTCTATGGCAAAAGAAGTTTATCAAGTTTCCAGGCGAGGCGCCAAGGACAACAAGTCCACCCCCCTACGGTGGTGGCGGTTCACCTACACCTCCGTCACGTCAGCCGACGCCCCCCAGTCCACAACGTCCGGCGGGTGATCAGACGCCGCCCCCCAGTCCTCGTCCGGCGGGTGATCAGACGCCGCCCCCCAATCCACCTCCGGCAAAGAAGCAGAAGCAGTCCTGGATTATTAACCCGGACCCTTATGTACCTAAGACCACAAAGGTACCGGAGCCATCATTGAAGCCTCTCCCCACAAGGCCTTGGGAACGTAGTGCCGAGGTAACTGCCGCGGCCGCGGCTGCTGATCATGAGAAATGGAAGGCGGACTGCAAGAAGAAAAGAGAGCCCGAGCCCAAGCCAGTATTTTCTGATGAGCAAAAGAAGTGGGCTAAGTCATTTTTGAGCACACCGTCCCAAGCCGCGAAGAATCTGCCTGACGACTATGCACGTGAACTTCGTAGGCAGGCACTCATGTTGAAGGAGAAGAAAGAGCGGGCGGAGAACCAGGAGAACAAAGCCTTGGAGGAGGCCGAGAAAACGGAATTAGAAAGTAAAAAAAGTGGGAAACGAGTTGCCCAGCTCGGGGAACAAAGTAAACAATCAATTGCCCCGCTTATAGTGAAAGCCGCTGGTCCGGATGACCCCGATATCATAGCAGCTGCGGCAGCACATGGATTGACTGTAACGAGTGCCAGAGAACAAGCGGCCAACTTAGGTATTACTCTTCGTGAACTGTTAGGCCTTGATGAGGCGCCAGTGAAGGAGGTAGTAATTACATATGTGAAGAATGGGCCTCTCGTCGAGCCTGCGCAGGAACAGGATCTACCTCCACAAATGAAAGGTCTGCTGAAATGGTACAAGGGTTACATAAAAAATAAAAACGCCAAAGAATATATTTATGCGGAAGTTAGATATGAGCATCACTTCAAACATTACTATGTACAAATTCATCTGAGTGAATTGTTCCAGCTTTTCAATCTGCGCGAGCTCGACAAATCTATCATCAGTTGCTACGTTCTGTAAGTGATTTATTTCTACCCCATCTCGTTCATATTGCCTGC
>NW_021309322.1:0-986 GCF_002162155.2 Triticum dicoccoides
GGCCCAAAATTTTTCGAAAACGCATTTTTCGAAAAAAATTCTGGCTATCCTATTTTTAGGTGTTTCTGAGTGTTTTGAGACAGGTGCCATTATAGGAAGTTTTTTTTGACCCGTTTCCAGTTTTTGGGTCCGGGCAGTCAAAAAAAAAATTGGTCAAAAAAATTTCGTGCCCATCCTGTCAGTTTGAGCTAAGAAGAGTTTTGAGACACTCGCCATTATAGTGATTTTTCGCAAAAAAAAAAGCAGCGCAAAAAAAAAGAGCGCAAAAAAAAAGCGAAAAAAAAAATTCCAGAGTGTGCTTTTCCCTTGTTTACGTGCCGCGCCGTGATTTTGTTAGTGTTCTAGGCTCGCGTCTCTAGCACAGTCTAGCCTAGGACCAGCACAGTACCGTCGTTGAGCGTTTATTCAACTTCGCATCTCTGAATTGATTATTGCTGACCCTTTTTGCTACCATATTATAAGCCTTCCCAGCTCCACATACATCTACGTCGTGCGTTTGACTCTCCCTGGTAATCGCTCTATCCAAGCTTTGATAGTTTTTGACTACAATGGTTGCCGATCACCGCCTGCTGCTGGGTAAGAACTGGTAAGAATTTGAGATTTGCTTGACGGATTTGTGACACCCACCACCACCATTTGTTCGTAGTCTGTAGGATCATATTCTTGTGTGTTTCTATTGCTGCTAACCATGCCAGGATCACAAGCCGACGAGATTGACTGGGAGAATTTATCGAACAAGGAGCTTCATGATAAGTTTCAGCAAATGATGACTGAACAGGTGCAAGATGTGCTGAACAATTTTGAAGAGGCCATGGAGAAGATCACTGGCCTTGAGAAGACGTTCGAAACAAAGCTCGATAACAAGTTTAATGAATTGCTCGCGCGTCTTCCACCACCACCACCCGCTGCAGCTAACGCACCTCTCCAACAACGACTACCTCCACGTCGCGAAGCAGACCTCCGCCGAGCAAGCCGTGTTCCTCTTG
>NW_021309323.1:0-2182 GCF_002162155.2 Triticum dicoccoides
AGAGCGATTTCCACGATTAACAAACCCCGGGGTGCGTTTGCGTCTCTGTCGTCAACACTCACAGTTTTGGCCAATTCTAACGCGATTCGTGGACTATTACTCATCATTTCGGGGGCCCGAAGCGATTCCATAATGGTTGAACCCTAAGGTGCGTTTACGTGTCGGTCATCAACACTCACAGTTTTGGCCGATTCTGGCCCGTTTCGTGGACTATTACTCACCGTTTTGGGGCCCCAAAGTGATTTCCACGGTTGTTTAACCCCATGGTGCGCTTACGTGTCGATCATCAACAAGCGAACTTTGGGCCGATTTTGGCCCATTTCTTGCATTATTACTTAGTTTTAGGGTCCCGGAGTGATTTCCACGATTAACGAACTCCGGGGTGCGTTTACGTGTCGGTCATAAACACTCACAATTTTGGCCAATTCTTATCCGTTTCGTGCATTATTACTCATCGTTTTGGCGTCCCAGAGCGATTTCCACGATTGACAATCCCCGGAGTGCGTTTGCGTGTCTGTCGTCAACACTCATAGTTTTGGCCAATTCTGACGCGATCCGTGGGCTATTACTCACAATTTAGGGGTCCCGAAGGGATTTCCATAGTTGTCGAACCGTAAGGTGCGTTTACGTGTCGGTCATCAATACTAGTAGTTTTGGCCAATTCTGGCCCGTTCCGTGGACTATTACTCACTTTTTTGGGGCCCGGAATGATTTCCACGATTAACGAACCCCCGGGTGCGCTTACGTGTCGGTTATGAACACTCACGGTTTTGGCCAATTCTAATGCGTTTTCTGGACTATTAGTCACCGTTTTCTGGTCCTGAAGTGATTTCCAAAGTTGTTGAACCCCAAGGCGCGCTTACGTGTCAGTCATCAACACTCACAGTTTTGGCTGATTCTGGCCCGTTTCATGGACTATTACTCACTGTTTTGGGGCCCTGGAGTGATTTCCACGGTTAACGAACCGCAGGGTGCATTTATGTGTCGGTCATCAACTCTCGCCGTTTTGGACGATTCTGGCCCGTTTCTTGGACAATTACTCTGTTTTTGGGTCCCGGCGTGATTTCCATGATTGGCGAACACCGGGGTGCGTTTATGTGTCGTTCATCAACACTCGCAGTTTTGGCCGATTCTGGCCCGTTTCTTACAGTACTACTTAGTTTTGGGGGTCCCGGACTGATTTCCACGATTTACGAACCCCGTGGTGCGTTTACGTGTCGGTTAATGACACTCGGAATTTTGGCCATTTTCTGGTCCGTTTTGTGCACTATTACTCACCGTTTTGGCGTCCCAGAGCGATTTCCACGATTAACAAACCCCGGGGTGCGTTTGCGTCTCTGTCGTCAACACTCACAGTTTTGGCCAATTCTAACGCGATTCGTGGACTATTACTCATCATTTAGGGGGCCCGAAGCGATTCCATAATGGTTGAACCCTAAGGTGCGTTTACGTGTCGGTCATCAACACTCACAGTTTTGGCCGATTCTGGCCCGTTTCGTGGACTATTACTCACCGTTTTGGGGCCCCAAAGTGATTTCCACGGTTGTTTAACCCCATGGTGCGCCTACGTGTCGATCATCAACAAGCGAACTTTGGGCCGATTTTGGCCCATTTCTTGCATTATTACTTTGTTTTAGGGTCCCGTAGTGATTTCCACGATTGACGAACTCCGGGGTGCGTTTACGTGTCGGTCATAAACACTCACAATTTTGGCCAATTCTCATCCGTTTCGTGCATTATTACTCATTGTTTTGGCGTCCCAGAGCGATTTCCATGATTGACAATCCCCGGAGTGCGTTTGCGTGTCTGTCGTCAACACTCATAGTTTTGGCCAATTCTGACGCGATTCGTGGGCTATTACTCACCATTTAGGGGTCCCGAAGCGATTTCCATAGTTGTCGAACCCTAAGCTGCGTTTACGTGTCGGTCATCAATACTAGTAGTTTTGGCCAATTCTAGCCTGTTCCGTGGACTATTACTCACTGTTTTGGGGCCCGGAATGATTTCCACGATTAACGAACCCCCGGGTACGCTTACGTGTCGGTTATGAACACTCACGGTTTTGGCCAATTCTAATGCGTTTTGTGGACTATTAGTCACCGTTTTCTGGTCCTGAAGTGATTTCCAAAGTTGTTGAACCCCAAGGCGCGCTTACGTGTCAGTCATCAACACTCACAGTTTT
>NW_021309324.1:0-1261 GCF_002162155.2 Triticum dicoccoides
AGAGCGATTTCCACGATTAACAAACCCCGGGGTGCGTTTGCGTCTCTGTCGTCAACACTCACAGTTTTGGCCAATTCTAACGCGATTCGTGGACTATTACTCATCATTTCGGGGGCCCGAAGCGATTCCATAATGGTTGAACCCTAAGGTGCGTTTACGTGTCGGTCATCAACACTCACAGTTTTGGCCGATTCTGGCCCGTTTCGTGGACTATTACTCACCGTTTTGGGGCCCCAAAGTGATTTCCACGGTTGTTTAACCCCATGGTGCGCTTACGTGTCGATCATCAACAAGCGAACTTTGGGCCGATTTTGGCCCATTTCTTGCATTATTACTTAGTTTTAGGGTCCCGGAGTGATTTCCACGATTAACGAACTCCGGGGTGCGTTTACGTGTCGGTCATAAACACTCACAATTTTGGCCAATTCTTATCCGTTTCGTGCATTATTACTCATCGTTTTGGTGTCCCAGAGCGATTTCCACGATTGACAATCCCCGGAGTGCGTTTGCGTGTCTGTCGTCAACACTCATAGTTTTGGCCAATTCTGACGCGATCCGTGGGCTATTACTCACAATTTAGGGGTCCCGAAGGGATTTCCATAGTTGTCGAACCGTAAGGTGCGTTTACGTGTCGGTCATCAATACTAGTAGTTTTGGCCAATTCTGGCCCGTTCCGTGGACTATTACTCACTTTTTTGGGGCCCGGAATGATTTCCACGATTAACGAACCCCCGGGTGCGCTTACGTGTCGGTTATGAACACTCACGGTTTTGGCCAATTCTAATGCGTTTTGTGGACTATTAGTCACCGTTTTCTGGTCCTGAAGTGATTTCCAAAGTTGTTGAACCCCAAGGCGCGTTTATGTGTCGGTCATCAACACTCGCAGTTTTGGCCGATTCTGGCCCGTTTCTTAGAGTACTACTTAGTTTTGGGGGTCCCGGAGTGATTTCCACGATTTACGAACCCCGTGGTGCGTTTACGTGTCGGTTAATGACACTCGGAATTTTGGCCATTTTCTGGTCCGTTTTGTGCACTATTACTCACCGTTTTGGCGTCCCAGAGCGATTTCCACGATTAACAAACCCCGGGGTGCGTTTGCGTCTCTGTCGTCAACACTCACAGTTTTGGCCAATTCTAACGCGATTCGTGGACTATTACTCATCATTTCGGGGGCCCGAAGCGATTCCATAATGGTTGAACCCTTAGGTGCGTTTACGTGTCGGTCATCAACACTCACAGTTTTGGCCGATTCTGGCCCGTT
>NW_021309325.1:0-1578 GCF_002162155.2 Triticum dicoccoides
TTTTCCTACGTGTCACCAAGATCTATCTATGGAGAGACCAGCAACGAGGGGAAGGAGAGTGCATCTACATACCCTTGTAGATCGCTAAGCGGAAGCGTTCAAGTGAACGGGGTTGATGGAGTCGTACTCGTCGTGATTCAGATCACCGATGATCCTAGTGCCGAACGGACGGCACCTCCGCGTTCAACACACGTACAGCTCGACGATGTCTCCCACGCCTTGATCCAGCAAGGAGAGAGGGAGAGGTTGAGGAAGACTCCATCCAGCAGCAGCACAACGGCGTGGTGGTGATGGAGGAGCGTGGCAATCCTGCAGGGCTTCGCCAAGCACCTACGGGAGAGGACGAGGTGTCACGGGAGGGAGGGAGGCGCCAAGGGCTCAGGTATGGATGCCCTCCCTCCCCTCCACTATATATAGGGGCAGGGGAGAGGGGGGAGGCGCAGCCTTGCCCCTTCCTCCAAGGAAAGGGTGCGGCTAAGAGGGGGGGAGGAGTCCATCCTCCCCAAGGCACCTCGGAGGTGCCTTCCCCTTTTAGGACTCTCCCCTTTTTCCTATATCTTGGCGCATGGGCCTCTAGGGGCTGGTGCCCTTGGCCCATGTAGGCCAAGGCGCACCCCCTACAGCCCATGTGGCCCCCCGGGGCAGGTGGCCCCACCCGGTGGGCCCCCGAGACCCTTCCGGTGGTCCCGGTACAATACCGATGACCCCGAAACTTGTCCCGATGGCCGAAATAGGACTTCCTATATATAAATCTTTACCTCCGGACCATTCCGGAACTCCTCGTGACGTCCGGGATCTCATCCGGGACTCCGAACAACATTCGGTAACCACATACAAGCTTCCTTTATAACCCTAGCGTCATCGAACCTTAAGTGTGTAGACCCTACGGGTTCGGGAGACATGAAGACATGACCGAGATGTTCTCCGGTCAATAACCAACAGCGGGATCTGGATACCCATGTTGGCTCCCACATGTTCCATGATGATCTCATCGGATGAACCACGATGTCAAGGACTCAATCGATCCCGTATACAATTCCCTTTGTCTAGCGGTATGGTACTTGCCCGAGATTCGATCGTCGGTATACCGATACCTTGTTCAATCTCGTTACCGGCAAGTCTCTTTACTCGTTCCATAACACATCATCCCGTGATCAACCCCTTGGTCACATTGTGCACATTATGATGATGTCCTACCGAGTTGGCCCAGAGATACCTCTCCGTTTACACGGAGTGACAAAATCCCAATCTCGATTCGTGCCAACCCAACAGACACTTTCAGAGATACCCGTAGTGTACCTTTATAGCCACCCAGTTACGTTGTGACGTTTGGCACACCCAAAGCACTCCTACGGTATCCGGGAGTTGCACAATCTCATGGTCTAAGGAAATGATACTTGACATTAGAAAAGCTTTAGCATACGAACTACATGATCTTGTGCTAGGCTTAGGATTGGGTCTTGTCCATCACATCATTCTCCTAATGATGTGATCCCGTTATCAACGACATCCAATGTCCATGGTCAGGAAACCGTAACCATCTATTGATTAACGAGCTAGTCAACTAGAGGCTTACTA
>NW_021309326.1:0-1410 GCF_002162155.2 Triticum dicoccoides
ATGCTAAGTATAGGTCATTTTAGAGCTATCCTAGGTTAAATATGTCATTTTTAAGCTAGCTAAGCATATTAAGTCATTTTGGAGGAAAAATGCTAAGTATAGGTCATTTTAGAGCTATCCTAGGTTAAATATGTCATTTTGGAGCTAATTAAGCTTATTATGTCATTTTTGAGCTAGCTAAGCATATTGAGTCATTTTGGAGGAAAAAATGCTAACTATGGGTCATTTTAGAGCTAGCCTAGGTTAAATAGGTCATTTTGGAGCTAAATATGGTTATTATGTCATTTTGGAGCTAGCTAAGCATATGAAGTCATTTAGGACCTAAAATATGTCATTTCTTAAGCATATTATATCATTTTAGAGATAGCTAAGCATATTAAGTCATTTTGGAGGAAACAATGCTAAGTGTAGGTCATTTTAGAGCTATCCTAGGTTAAATATGTTATTTTTAAGCTAGCTAAGCATATTAAGTCATTTTGGTGGGAAAATACTAAGTATAGGTCATTTTAGAGGTATCCTAGGTTAAATATGTCATTTTGGAGCTAATTAAGCTTATTATGTAATTTTTGAGCTAGCTAAGCATATTGAGTCATTTTGGAGGAAAAAATGCTAAGTATAGGTCATTTTAGAGCTAGCCTAGGTTAAATAGGTCATTTTGGAGCTAAGTAAGGTTATTATGTCATTTTGGAGCTAGCTAAGCATATGAAGTCATTTAGGACCTAAAATATGTCATTTCTTAAGCATATTATATTATTTTAGAGCTAGCTAAGCATATTTAGTCATTTTGGAGGAAAGGATGCTAAGTATAGGTCATTTTAGAGCTATCCTAGGTTAAATATGTCATTTTTAAGCTAGCTAAGCATATTAAGTCATTTTGGAGGAAAAATGCTAAGTATAGGTCATTTTAGGGCTATCCTAGGTTAAATATGTCATTTTGGAGCTAATTAAGCTAATTATGTAAGTTTTGAGCTAGCTAAGCATATTGAGTCATTTTGGAGGAAAAAATGCTAAGTATAGGTCATTTTAGAGCTAGCCTAGGTTAAATAGGTCATTTTGGAGCTAAGTAAGGTTATTATGTCATTTTGGAGCTAGCTAAGCATATGAAGTCATTTAGGACCTAAAATATGTCATTTCTTAAGCATATTATATCATTTTAGAGCTAGCTAAGCATATTAAGTCATTTTGGATGAAAGGATGCTAAGTATAGGTCATTTTAGAGCTATCCTAGGTTAAATATGTCATTTTTAAGCTAGCTAAGCATATTAAGTCATTTTGGAGGAAAAATGCTAAGTATAGGTAATTTTAGAGCTATCCTAGGTTAAATATGTCATTTTGGAGCTAATTAAGCTTATTATGTAAGTTTTGAGCTAGCTAAGCATATTGAGTCATTTTGGAGGAAAAACATGCTAA
>NW_021309327.1:0-1491 GCF_002162155.2 Triticum dicoccoides
TACTCCTCGGAGGCAGAACCTGTCGCAAAGGACACCGATACACAACCATCACCAAACAATGTGCAACAATATGATGCATGCATGAAACATGGCAATATGAGTGTGTTGGGCTAATGCAACTAAAACCAGAAGGGTTTGAGCAAATTTGAATCAAGGATTCAAATTTCAAATTCAAATATGGCCTTTTAAAGTGCTTTTCCTTGTTCTGCTTGAAACATCAATTTAACTTGTTTGATCATGCATGAAAATAGTACAGATGGATAGATTGGATTTTTCTGATCATTTTTCATATATAATTTGTCCAATTTGGAGTTACAGAATAAAAGTTATGAATTTTTGAAGTTTAAATAATATTCTGGAATTTCCTGATTTAATTTAAATCCAGAAATATAATTATTGCGCCAGCATGACGTCAGCATGACGTCAGTGGTCAAATGCGGCCGTCTGGGGTCAAACCTGACGTGTGGGGCCCACACGTCAGTGACATGGGGGTTAAACAGAGTTAAATTAATCCTAATTACTAATTAGTGGCGCTGGGGCCCACTGGTCAGTGTCAGGGGGTTAACTAACAGTGGTTAGCGCTAATGATGTCCACCTGGCCGACGGGGCCCACGCGTCAGTGACCCTGGGGGGGTCAAACCCCAGGTCGGACAAGTCAAACCCCACCGGCGACATGACGCCGGCGAGGTCCGAGACGGCGGCGTGATGCGGGATCGCGCTACAGGGCACGGGCGAGGCTGTGCTTGGGCTTGCTGGAGAGCCCTTGCTCCCGCGCGTTGAACGGTGGTGGTGGCCGGGCCTGAGGTGGCCGGAGTCGACGGCGGCGAGCTTGGCTGCGACCGCCGGAGTTCGGTCGTGCACGGAAACGGGGTTGGAGCTCGAAGGCGAGCTAAGCGAGGCGCTAGGGATGCTCTACGGAGCCTTACGAACTCGTTGGACTCGCCGGGGTGACCAAATGGTCACCGGAGCTGCGTCGACGGCGAGCTCGGCGACGGCGGAGGTTCGGCCGTGGTGGGGAGGAGGCTGCGGTGAGGGAACGAGGGGGAGAAGAGGGGTAAACGGTGGCGTAGCTCACCGCGGTTGCAGTGGGCGTCGAAGCGGGCTCGGGGACGCGCTGGAGACGGCGAATCGACGGCGACGGTGGTTGGAGTCCGAGGAGGGGAACGGCGACGTGACGGCGATGCAGGGCTTCCGGAGACCCGTGGAGCGGTGGGGAGGAAGAGGAGGTCGAGGCGGAGCTCCTGAGCTAGTCGGGGGAGCGAGGGGTGGCCGGAGTCGGCTGCTATGGCGAACGGCGGCGACGGTGGTGTTCGGCCGTGTGAGAGAGAGAGCGAGGGAGAGGAGGGGAGAGCCGAGGGCGAGTGAGAGAGAGCAGGGGGGGAGGCGTGGCGTCGTCCAGGGCATCGAGGCGAGGAGGGGAGGGCAGGCAGGCAGGGAGAGAGGTGGCGTGGCGCGGTGGCGCGCGCGCGCGCCGGCCACACTCCCCTCCCT
>NW_021309328.1:0-1111 GCF_002162155.2 Triticum dicoccoides
AATCAGTAGACTTATAAGATTGTTGGATTTAAGTCTCAGTTCAGTTCCTACTACTTCCATATGTTAATTGTTGATCTCGGAACCTTGATATTGTGCTTCTGAGTGGTTATGCCACCATTTTTGTGATTGTCTCAAATCTTTTTGAGCAATTATAGCCGTTATGCTGTCCGAGTCATCCCAGGTTTCTAAATAGTCCGATGCATTTGCAAATCCCTTCCTTCTGTTTCCGATGTTCCCATGGGCCAGATTAACCACACTAATCGGTGTGTTGAGGTAATTATTGCCTCGACATATATGTTGGAATTATTATTATGACCCTAAGTGCTTAGGGGATCATCTAGTGGTCTAGCCATGATTTGTGTCCTAGTGTGAAGATTCTGGCCTTTATTCTCGGAAGCATCCCGTGATGCTACTTAGTAGTAGGTATTCTACTCCTGGGTTCTGAACCCAAGATTCACTCTACCTACTTCATGTTGATAGTAATTGCTAGTGCCTTTAGGATAGTAGTAACCTTGCGATAGTCCTCGAGGTTCGTGGTACATCCTTCTTCCAATTACCATGAACCATTCTTGGCAGGAGTTCTTCTGAACCAAAAGATGACAACAAGAGTGCTGTCGATGAGTTCTCCATGCTATATTGTGGCTCTGCCAGTTCTACCTTTCTGCATGGGTTATCCGGAAGAAATATGTTGAACTTGGTTCGACATACTAATCTATGCATCCACAACTCAGAAAGTTATATGTTCCTTTGAGTTGTTCTCTTTAGTTGCATTCTGACCCTCGTCTATCAATTGATAGTCAAGAGTATGCGTGCGTTCGTTCATCGATGCCTATGACTCTTGTGGTCTGTCAAGCCATTCTATTCCGGAATGACTAGGAGAAACAAACTCCAGTACCTCTTCCATATCTAGGATTGGGTCAAAGTAGTTGTATTCCGCAGATCAAATGCCAATCCAGCTTTTGGTTCTGCTCTACCTTGGAGTATTACATATTTTATATCGAGATTGTTATAGGAATTGCACACCATCCCATGAACTCTTGGTACAGTGACACTTCTTGCCATCACTGTTCATTCCTCGGCCCTCGTGTTGATGCAACCGGAATACCGACAA
>NW_021309329.1:0-1105 GCF_002162155.2 Triticum dicoccoides
AAACTTGTCAACAAAGCCATCAGTGCTGAAACTGGTCAGACTGACTATGACGCAACACGCAAGCATGGACGTGACACGGGTTCCTCATCCGGTGCTGGTCCTCAGAAGCGCCGCGTGTGGGTGCCCAACACCGCCCTGCCACCCAGGTTCACACCGAGGCCATCTTTCCAGGCGCCTCGCCCTGTACAACAGTCTGCTCCAGCCAAGCCCTATGGGGGTCCAACCAATAATGTTCCTCCACGTACCAGTTCCGTGACTTGTTTCAAGTGTGGGGAATCTGGTCACTATATGCGTGAATGCCCCCAGACCAACCCCAATCAATCTGCTAAAGTTGTTGGCCGTGGCAAGCCGACAGGAAAAGTATTCCACGCCAAGCCGGTCACCGCTTCACGTGGCCATGTCAACTGTGTCTCTGCCGAAGAAGCTCAAGAGGATCCCAACGTCGTTCTCGGTACGCTTCTTGTTAATTGCCACCCGGCATCTGTCCTTTTCGATACAGGAGCCTCTCATTCCTTTATATCTGAAAATTATGCTCGTTTGCATAACGTTGCATTCTGCGACATGCCATCCACTATGGAAATCTCTACCCCTGGGTCTAGATGGCAGACCTCTAGGGTAAGTTATGGGAATGAGATCCAAGTCGACAGACTTGTTTTCCTTGCGTCTTTGATAGCCCTTAAATCTTCAGATATTAATATCATTCTGGGTATGGACTGGATGTCAGCTCATCATGCCCAAATTGATTGCTTCTCTAGGACTGTTCAACTCACCCATCCTTCGGGGAAGATAGTCAATGTCTTGACCCGAATAGCCAAGCGACAATTATATTCTCTTAACGCCAGCCCTTTGCCAGACCTTGAGGACGTTCCGGTAGTCCGTGACTTCCCGGATGTCTTTCCAGAGGAATTGCCAGGTGTTCCACCTGACAGAGATGTTGAGTTCGTAATAGACCTCATTCCAGGAACCGTTCCGATTGCTAGAAGACCTTATAAGATGGCACCACTAGAACTAGCCGAGCTTAAGAAACAACTCGATGAGTCCTTGAAAAAGGGTTTCATCCGCCCTAGTTCATCTCCGTGGGCTTGCCCCGTCCTATTCGTCAAGA
>NW_021309330.1:0-2664 GCF_002162155.2 Triticum dicoccoides
CAAATGTGCTAGATGAATTATCCCCTAGCGATTCAATCAAGCAAATGGGAACTGGAGAAATCATACCCTCTGAGAATCAGACTGAAGAAGAACTGATCGTTTCTGCATCCACTCAACCTGAAGACAATGCTCAACCTAAAGATAATCCTCCAAATGATGACATTGATCAGAATGAGCAAAATCTTCGTCCTGCTCATCCTCGTGTTGCAAATGAAGTACAGATTGAGAAGATGATCGACAACCTCAATGCACCTGGTCCACTCGCTCGTTCAAGAGCCACACAAAGAGCAACACAACTCACCAATTTCTGTGGACATTTTGCATTCGTCTCAATCTCAGAACCCAAGAAAGTCATCGAAGCCTTCATGGAACCTGAATGGATTCAAGCTATGCAAGAAGAGCTTCAACAGTTTGAGTTGAATAATGTGTGGGAAATGGTCAAGCGTCCTGATCCTCGGAAGCACAATATCATTGGCACCAAATGGATATATCGCAACAAGCAAGATGAGCATGGTCAAGTGGTCAGAAACAAAGCTCGTCTTGTTGCACAAGGTTACACTCAAGTGGAGGGAATTGACTTCGATGAAAGATTTGCTCCGGTGGCAAGGCTTGAAGCCATCCGCATACTGCTTGCCTATGCAAATCATCACAACATCCTTCTGTATCAAATGGATGTGAAGAGTGCTTTTCTCAATGGAAAGATAGAAGAAGAAGTATATGTTGCACAACCTTCTGGCTTTGAAGATCCAAAAAATCCTGATATGGTATACAAGCTCAACAAGGCACTGTATGGCCTCAAACAAGCCCCTCGTGCTTGGTATGACACGCTCAAAGACTTCCTGAAGAGCAAAGGCTTCAAACCTGGTTCACTAGATCCTACTCTCTTCACGAAGACATATGATGGTGAACTGTTTGTGTGCCAAATCTATGTGGATGACATTATCTTCGGCTACACCAATAAGAAATATAGTGATGAGTTTGGACACATGATGCAAGAGCAATATCAGATGTCCATGATGGGTGAACTGAAGTTCTTTCTGGGTCTCCAAATCCGTCAGCAACGCAAGGGCATCTTCATCTCTCAAGAAAAATATCTCAAAGATTGCCTGAAGAAGTTTGGAATGCAAGACTGCAAAGGATAGACAACGCCAATGCCAACCAAAAGTCATCTGGGTCCCGATGACAATGGTAAAGAGTTCGACCAAAAGGTATACCACTCCATGATTGGTTCTTTGCTTTATTTATGTGCATCTAGGCCAGATATAATGCTTAGTGTTTGCATGTGTGCCCGATTCCAAACGGCACCAAAGGAATCGCATCACTTAGTGATGTCTACTACACAACCTTCTTCTTGTAGACGTTGTTGGGCCTGCAAGTGCACAGGTTTGTAGGACAGTAGCAAATTTCCCTCAAGTGGATGACCTAAGGTTTATCAATCCGTAGGAGGCGTAGGATGAAGATGGTCTCTCTCAAACAACCCTGCAACCAAATAACAAAGAGTCTCTTGTGTCCCCAACACACCCAATACAATGGTAAATTGTATAGGTGCACTATTTCGGCGAAGAGATGGTGATACAAGTGCAATATGGATGGTAGATAAAGGTATTTGTAATCTGAAATTTTAAAAACAGCAAGGTAGCAAGCGATAAAAGTGAGTGTAAACGGTATTGCAATGATAGGAAACAAGGCCTAAGGTTCATACTTTCACTAGTGCAAGTTCTCTCAACAATAATAACATAGATAGATCATATAACAATCCCTCAACATGCAACAAAGAGTCACTCCAAAGATACTAATAGCGGAGAACAAACAAAGAGATTATGGTAGGGTACGAAACCACCTCAAAGTTATTCTTTCGGATCAATCTATTCAAGAGTTCATACTAGAATAACACCTTAAGACACAAAGCAACCAAAACCCTAATGTCACCTAGATACTCCATTGTCACCTCAAGTATCCGTGGGCATGATTATACGATATGCATCACACAATCTCAGATTCATCTATTCAACCAACACAAAGTACTTCAAAGAGTGTCCCAAAGTTTCTACCGGAGAGTCAAGAATGTGTGCCAACCCCTATGCATAGGTTCATGGGCGAAACCCGCAAGTTGGTCACCAAAACATACATCAAGTGGCACATGATATCCCATTGTCACCACAGATAAGCACGGCAAGACATACATCAAGTGTTCTCATAAAAGACTCAATCCGATAAGATAACTTCAAAGGGAAAACTCAATTCATCACAAGAGAGTAGAGGGGGAGAAACATCATAAGATCCAACTACAATAGCAAAGCTCGGGATACATCAAGATCATGCCATAGAGGGACCACGAGAGAGAACACGAGAGAGAGAGAGAGAGAGATCAAACACATAGCTACTAGTACATACCCTCAGCCCCGAGGGTGAACTACTCCCTCCTCGTCATGGATAGCGCCGGGATGATGAAGATGGCCACCGGTGAAGGATCCCCCCTCCGGCAGGGTGCCAGGAAGGGCTCCCGAGAGGTTTTTGGTGGCTACAGAGGCTTGCGGTGGCGGAACTCCCGATCTATCTTGATATTCGATGGTTTTAGGGTACGTAGGCTTATATAGGCGAAAGAAGTCGGTCAGGAGGTGCTCGAGGGGCCCACGAGACAGGGGGGCGCGCCCAGTGGGGGGG
>NW_021309331.1:0-1019 GCF_002162155.2 Triticum dicoccoides
ACATCGCTCGGACACAATCAGTTTTCAGACTTAGTGAAAACTGAGACATGCTGAAATATAACTCACGAAGGCATGTAAACGAGCTCGATGCACTCACTACGGTGCAAGCCATGGAAAGGAAAGCATATAACCAGCAAGAAGGCACAAAGTGCTAGCTACTCATGGCAAGAACGAAGGCATAGCATGCATGGAACGCTAACGGTAGCATCGGCGAAATCGCAAACAAGTTGACGATCTGCCCAGATTAACAACGAAGCAAAAGTTGAGCTCGATTGAGTCAACCTAGAGCACTCCACAAATGCCAACAAAGACATGGATGGATAGAGCATGACATAAATATCAAAACTCCCTTACTGATCATCCTCAAAAGAGGCACGGATCACTAGGAAACAAGCTGGACATATAGCATCATGAACTAAAATATCCCAGACTTAGCGAAAATCACTAAGTCCCTGAAACCTGCAATCTCAGGTACCTCTCTTCGCAAGCTTGCACAAGACAACACACACATCCTAAAAATGCATGGGTGACACCTCTGGAAAGAAGACAAAATGCTTCACAATACATCCCAAAGGGGCACAGGCATATCATGCACGAATTAAACATAGAAAAAATGACAAAAGTGCATGATGAACTAACGGATCTGCAATTTAACTCACGAAGCCTCCTTCTAACAGCATTTTTGGTATCAAGATGACCTCAAATGCAAATGATGCAATGGAATGAAATGATGTACATGTCGAGACGAAGATTTTGATATATCATACGCCTAAAACGGATCTACGGTTGCGGAGATACGAGCAGTCAAAGATAGCATAAAAATCTGGGAGATTAGGGTTTCGCGGAGAGGTCAACCTAGCCCAGATCCAGATCTGGATCGGCACGCTTCCCGAGGCGGCGCCGGAGACACTGTTCACGCCGGAGCTCCTGTAGCTCGCCGGCGAGGGGGCCGTGGCCGTGGTGGCTGCCGGCGACGAGGAGGCGGCGAGGAGGCGGCGGAGGGGCACGGCGGCGGCTGG
>NW_021309332.1:0-1476 GCF_002162155.2 Triticum dicoccoides
GAATGTGATGTTCACGGAAAGCCTCGCTGAATTCAGCCCAAGTAGTGACATGGCCCGCTGGGCGCATAGCTCCATAATTCTCCCACCATAGACTGGCGGGGCCTTCAAGATGATATGCAGCAAAGGTGACCTTGTCAGCCTCAGCTACTAGCGCGGAACGCAGCTTGTGAGAGATACTGCGAAGCCAGTCATCAGCGTCGAGAGGCTCGACGGAGTGGTGGAACGTGGGTGGATGCAATTTGATAAAATCACTGAGTGACACCACGTTAATCCTCTGATGGTGTGCTGTATTCTGTTCAATACGCTCCAACAAACGGTTGGTCTCCCGCTTGTTTCTCTCAGCTTCCATCATAACCTCGGCTAGGGAAGGAGGATGAGGCAGATTTTCATTCCTGCCTTCACTGCCTTCGGCCTGCTCTTGAGAAGCAGGGTTAGCGCGCATGTTGACCATCCTAGGTAAACAAGACAATGATTTAGTCAGAATGATAAAATTCCGACATAGGATACATAATGTAAGGAATAACTCGAAATGCAAGATGATCATCCGTATGACATGGTAAAAACAGAAACTGCTTCTTTTATTCCATCGTCATACACACCATACAGGGTTTAGTACAAGACCAAACAAAGTACTATTACGGTGAGAAAAGGATTACATCTCATCGGAGGCATCCCAAGCTCCTATACATTATTTTTCTACACCTCCGGAAAGAGTACAAACTAGGTCATATCCCACGAGTCACGCGGGACGATAGACGACACAGCTAGTGCGAACTAGTGTTACTACCACTAACTCAGACCGATCTGTAGTAGTCCTCGTAGAAGTCACCTCCATAGCCTGGAAGCTCAACATGATCATCCGGAAACAGACGATCTCGCGAAGCTTGTGGTCCATAGGGGCTAGGATGAGGTCTTGGACCAACAGACGGTGGCCTGCGGGGACCGCGAGGTGGGGTGATGCCTCCTACATCACGCCAAACCATCACGTTTGGCAGAGCAGATCTCACAGGATAGAGATCGCGCATATCTGAATATCCAGCTTGCACCGCCGGTGCGAACCGAGTCAAAGTGGCCCAGTGGTCAGCACGGGTATTGAAGAGCTCTAACCTTAAGGCCCGATTTTCACGGTCCTTATCCTCGAGCATCTCAGCAGTAGTGCGAGTCCGTGAATCCTCCTGAGTGGGGTCAGCATAGATAGCCTGGAGATACCCTTGTGCTCCCGGAAGTGATCCTGGCATATACCGGAAATCAGAGTCCCGAAATAGACCAGATCTGACTCGCATAATGGTCATCATAGAGTAGGCGGCGTCCTGCACAGCCATCTCAATAGTAACCCCGAGTCCATAGGAGCAGTGAAGAGGCTCGGTGGATCCAGGATAAGATGGAAATATCCTGACAGTGCAGAGATACTGGCTTTGATTAAAGTCTCGGAATTGCTCTTCGACCGTGTACTCGGGATACCAGCGGTATCCAGCC
>NW_021309333.1:0-2114 GCF_002162155.2 Triticum dicoccoides
ATCATATGTGAATAGCTTTGAAGCTGGGGAAAAATAACACCTTCTCGAAGAGCTACCAAGTCAACCCACTAGGGTTTAAATCATGGTGCTCGCATTTATTTCTGAATTTATTTCAGGATTTCCGGCGATGCGCATTCAGTGAGAGGAGACGTTCCCGTTGACGACGAGGTGCCTACAGTGACTTCGTAAATTTCAAGATGATATGCCAGCTCAGTCTTTCGGAGGTGCTCATAGGGGTAAGGTGTGCGTAAGCGCGTTCATAGGGGTGAATGTATGCGCGTGTATATAGACGCTTGTGTCTGTGTTGATGTTAAAAAAAACTTCGATCCATGTAGTGGTTTGCTCCAACCAACAACGAAAGCCAGGTGAGACCGGGCGACACCACCTGCTTCCCCCTTCCAAGCATCAGAGTTAACCAAACTATCAGTACTGATAGTGACCCAACTAGGATCAGGTGGCCGCCAGTTTTGATGTACCAAATTCTTGGTTCGGTTAACAGGCATGTCCAGAATGGACAAAAATTTATGTACTCATTTGATTGCCTATAACGGGTTATAGCCGTGTTGATCATGTGTCCATCGGCTTCGAGGTGACCAAATTAAATATATAATGGTGATAATCTTGCATCTCTCTCATCATTGAGCATTTGATCAAGCAAGATATCTTGAGTGTCTGGGTGTAGGCAAGGCAAGCGAAGGTCAAACCGTTCCCTTGCTGCAACCAAAAAGCTCTTCACGTGAGAGCAACTTATCAATGCATACATATGGTTCTCTTCCATGGCCTGGCACACATCACACCTGCCAATTGGCTTTATTTGTCGGAACTTGAGTCTAGTAGGATGTCGCGCAACACTCTCCACCAAAAGACTCGCACCTTAGGAAACACATAAAACTTCCAAAGGGTACTTCACAACTGTTTATTCGCTGAAGAAGTTTCTGTAGTCTTTCCTTCTTATAGAGTAATATGCTCGTTTCGAGTTATTAGAGAGCGATACACCAATTTTACAGTATAGATGCTAGACTTTTCCAAAGCCCATGCAAGTGAATCCTCGCCACCTACTGGATTTAAAGGGATGTTAAGGATTGCTTCAGCACGGTTGGAGAAAAAAATTCACAAATAATTTGAACATTCCAGTCGCCCGTGTACTCATCAATTAGCTCCTAAACTGTGTTCAACGGAGCAACACCATTTCGTCCCATCGGCTTATGAGATATCTCTACTCGTAATGTCTCAGTTGGTAGTCCGCGTTCCGGGTTTTATTTTCGTCCCACCATTTTCGTTCGATTTTTTTTTCGCTGGTTTTTTTTCGTCCTCACCCCCACCCCACCCCACGCAGGCCAAAAAAAACCCCACACCCGGCAGAAAAAACGCTCCATCGATCCCATCCTTCATTGCCGACTCCTCTCGATCCCATCTCTACTCCAATACGAGCCGCCGTCGAGATCCGAGACGATCCGCCGCCGCCGAGGACCGATTAGAGCCGCCGCCGGCGCTGGCCAGCCTCCCCATCGATGTGCGCGCCGGGTCGCCGCTCCCGCCCCCGCAGCCGAGCATAGCAGCAGCGGCGGAGCCCCAGCCGCCACCACGTTCCTCCTGCTCTCTGGCAAGTCCGCCCAGGACCAGCAGCTCCTTGCCTCCGCCGCCGGCGAGCGCTCTCTGGCGGAGGAGGGCGGGGGCGAGCTCGCCGTCTCCCTCGCGCTCGACGCCAGCGGGGACGCGGGCTACGATGCGACCGCCTACATGGGCGCGCTCCAGGCGCGGCGCTTCGGGAGGTGGATGCGTTGGTCGCCGCGGATGGCATCCACGCACGACCTCGTGACACAGTGAGTGCAAGATTTTGTTATTTTGAATCTCGCTCCATCAGAAAAAGTAATAAACGATGAATTTCCTCTTGAAATCGCTCAAATTGGGCTTACTCTTTGCTTATCCTCTGTCTATAGGAACTTCGCCAAACTTCGGGTGGGCGTCGTGTGCGCCACATACATGCAGTTCAAAGGCAGAGGTGCGTCAAATATGTATGCCAATTGGTGCTTGTTTTTGTTGTCCCTTTTAGTGTGTATCTCTGATGATTTTTCAATCTCGGTGATAAATGTCTGTCACTTTGGTGGGTAGAT
>NW_021309334.1:0-1454 GCF_002162155.2 Triticum dicoccoides
GGTGTCCGAATATCACCTTCCTATATGTCAATCTTTACCTCTCAACCATTTTGAGACTCCTCGTCATGTCCGTGATCTCACACGGGACTCCGAACAACATTCAGTCACCAAATCATATAACTCATATAACACTATATCATCAACGAATGTTAAGCGTGAGGACCCTACGGGTTCGAGAACTACATAGACATGACCGAGGCACCTCTCCGGTCAATAACCAATAGCGGAACCTGGATGCCCATATTGGCTCCTACATATTCTACGAAGATCTTTATCGGTCGAACCTTATGACAACATATGTAATTCCCTTTGTCAACCGGTATGTTACTTGCCCGAGATTCGATCGTAGGTATCTTCATACCTAGTTCAATCTCTTTACCGACAAGTCTCTTCACTCGTTCTGTAATACATCATTTCGTAACTAACTCCTTAGTCATTTTCTTGCAAGCTTATGATGTGTATTACCGAGAGGCCCAGAGATACCTATCTGATACTCAAAGTGACAATCATAATCTAGATCTATGCCAACTCAACAAACACCTTCGGAGATACCTGTAGAGCATCTTTATGACCACCCAGTTACGTTGTGAAGTTTGATAGCACACAAGGTATTCATCTGGTATCCGGGAGTTGCATAATCTCATAGTTGAAGGAATATGTATTTGACATGAAGAAAGGACTAGCAATAAACAGAACGATCAATATGCTATCATTCTCCTAATGATGTGATCCCGTTATCAAATGGCAACACTTGTCTATGGTTAGGAAAGCTTAACCATCTTTGATCAACGAGCTAGTCTAGTAGAGGCTTACTAGGGACACGGTATTTGTTTATGTATTCACACATGTATTTAAGTTTCCGATTAATACAATCTAGCATGAATAATAAACCTTTATTATGAATAAGGAAACGTAAAATAACAACTTTATTATTGCCTCTAGGGCATATTTCCTTTCAGTCTCCCACTTGCACTAGAGTGAATAATCTAGTTCACATCGCCATGTGATTAACACTCATAGTTCACATTGCCATGTGACCAACACCCAAATAGTTTACTAGTGTCAATAATCTAGTTCACATCGCCATGTGATTAACCCCATAGTTCAGATTGCCATGTGACCAACACCCAAAGAGTTTACAAGAGTCAATTATCTAGTTCACAATGCCATGTGATTAACACCCAAAGAGTACTAAGGTGTGATCATGTTTTGCTTGTGAGAGAAGTTTAGTCAACGGGTCTATCACATTCTGGTCCGTATGTATTTTGCAAATTTCTATGTTTACAATGCTCTGCATGGAGCTACTCTAGCTAATTTCTCCCATTTTAATATGTATCCAGATTGAGACTCAGAGTCATCTGAATCATTGTCAAAGCTTGCATTGACGTATCTCTTTACGACGAACTCTTTATCACCTCCATAACCGAGAAATATTTCCTTAGTCCTTTTAGGTA
>NW_021309335.1:0-1028 GCF_002162155.2 Triticum dicoccoides
GGCATGTAAAAATACACAACAATAACTCATTGGCAATAAAGGAAAGTTTCAATTTCATCTACCTGCATACCAGTCGAGTGAAATTAAAACTTTCCTTACAATGTGTATATACAAGCTCTAATCAACAATTGTACCTTCTGTACTTGGAAGAATATGTAGGTGTCTAGGGACCAATAGCACCTTTGTTGTTGCATCTACTACTAATTTCTTAAAATAAAATTATAAGTTTGAGAGGAAAATGAATACTTGTACAGTTGCCATATATAATTGTACCACTGTGTACTACAAAAGAGAAAAGAACAAGCCAAATCAAGGACATCTTTTAATTCTCAGGTTTCTATCCATTGCAAATTTCATGTTTATTAATTATTCCAGTGAGTAATAGCAATAATCATGTAGTGCATACCTAGTTAATCTGCACGGTTTGGGAAGAATGATGTGTAGAACTGTGTATTTTTAGTTTGCCCGGTAATGTGCATAGTGGTTTATCACCATGCTAGGATCAAAGGCTATTCAAACATCTCATCCTACCAAGATTGCCTGCAAGATGGCAGACTTAAGCCCTTAATTGGATAGAAAACGCTAAAAATCTACTAAATAATTGTAATCCCTGAGATTTTACATCTTTTCATGATCACCCACATAAGCATGCTTACCTTCCATTGACCCAATAATGCCATGGGGCACACAATAAGAACACCTCGTAATATAGTGTTCTAAGTGCATCTCCTAGTATCACAGCCTCTCATAGCCCTTATATCTCTTTCTGTGTAGTTGGACTGCTCCCCCCTTGGATCCAACAATATCAGGGAAATAGTCATGACATGTTTTTCCGAGACGCATTGCATTTGACTGCATGTACAAAGAAAAAGATAACACATAAGTAGTTCTCACAATAGTACCACATAACTACGGTCCAGTGAGGAAAATGAAAGTGTAAGCTAATAAGAAAATACAGTACTAATATCAGTGTGGTGACCATAGTGTCAGCAAACAAGCACAAATATTACCAAAATCAATCTCTGGTA
>NW_021309336.1:0-7179 GCF_002162155.2 Triticum dicoccoides
AACTGCGATTGTAGATGACCGACACGTAAGGGCACCTCGGGGTTCAACAACTATGGAAATGGCTTTGGGACCCCAAAAACAGTTAGTAATAGTCCATGAAACGGGCCCCAATCGACAAAAACCGCGAGTGTTGATGACCGACACGAAAAGGCGTCCCTGGGTTCGTCAATCGTGGTAATCACTCCGGGACCCCAAAACAGTGATCAATAGCCAACGGAATGGGCCGGAATCGGCCCAAATTGTGAGTGTTGATGACCGACACGGAAACGCACCCCAAGGTTCGTCAATCGCGGAAATCACTTTCGCAACCTAAAACCGAGTAATAGTCCAAGAAACGGGCCAGAACCGGGCCAAACTGCGAGTCTTGACGACCAACACGTAAGCACACCTTGGGGTTCGACAACCATGGAAATCGCTTTGGGACACCAAACGGTGAGTAATAGTCCATGAAAGAGCCCAGAATCGGCCAAATCTAGGATTATTGTTGAACGAGACATAAACGCACCCCGGGGTTCGTCAATCATGGAAATCTCTCAGGGACCCCAAACCAGTGAGTAGTAGTCAATGAAACGGGCCAGAATCGGCAAAACTGCAAGTGTTGATGACCGACACACAAACACACCCCGGTGTTCGTCAATCGTGGAAATCTTAGCGGGACACCAAAACTGAGTACTAGTCCATGAAACGGGCCAGAATCGGCCAAAACTGTGATTGTTGATGACCGACACATAGCCACACCTTGGGGTTCAACAACCATGGAAATCGTTTTGGGACGCCAAAACGGTGAGTAATAGTCCACGAAACGGGTCAGAATCGACAAAAACCGCGAATGTTGATGACCGACATGTAAACGCACCCCTGGGTTCGTCAATCATGGAAATGACTCTGGACCCCAAAACAGTGAGTAGTACTCCACGAAACGGGCCAGAATCGGCCAAAACTGTGAGTGTTGATGACTGACACGTAAGCACACACTCGGTTCAACAACAATGGAAATCAATTTGGGACCGCAAAACAGTGAGTAATAGTCCAGGAAACGGGTCAAAATTGGCCAAAACTATGAGTCTTGATGTCCGACACTTAAAGCACCCTGGGGTTTGTTCATGAAAATCACTCCGGGACCCCAAAACAATGAGTAATAGTGCACGAAACGGGTCAGAATCGGCCAAAATTGCAAGTGTTGATGACCAAGATGTAATCGCACACTCGGGTCACCACCTATGGAAATCGCTTTGGGACCCCAAAACGGTGAGTAATAGTCCAAGAAACATGCAAGAATCGGCCAAAAATGTGAGTGTTGATGTCCGACATGTAAACCCACCCTTGGGTTCATGAAACGGGCATGAATCGGCCAAAACTGCGATTGTAGATGACCGACACGTAAGGGCACCTCGGGGTTCAACAACTATGGAAATGGCTTTGGGACCCCAAAAACAGTTAGTAATAGTCCATGAAACGGGCCCCAATCGACAAAAACCGCGAGTGTTGATGACCGACACGAAAAGGCGTCCCTGGGTTCGTCAATCGTGGTAATCACTCCGGGACCCCAAAACAGTGATCAATAGCCAACGGAATGGGCCGGAATCGGCCCAAATTGTGAGTGTTGATGACCGACACGGAAACGCACCCCAAGGTTCGTCAATCGCGGAAATCACTTTCGCAACCTAAAACCGAGTAATAGTCCAAGAAACGGGCCAGAACCGGGCCAAACTGCGAGTCTTGACGACCAACACGTAAGCACACCTTGGGGTTCGACAACCATGGAAATCGCTTTGGGACACCAAATGGTGAGTAATAGTCCATGAAAGAGCCCAGAATCGGCCAAATCTAGGATTATTGTTGAACGAGACATAAACGCACCCCGGGGTTCGTCAATCATGGAAATCTCTCAGGGACCCCAAACCAGTGAGTAGTAGTCAATGAAACGGGCCAGAATCGGCAAAACTGCAAGTGTTGATGACCGACACACAAACACACCCCGGTGTTCGTCAATCGTGGAAATCTTAGCGGGACACCAAAACTGAGTACTAGTCCATGAAACGGGCCAGAATCGGCCAAAACTGTGATTGTTGATGACCGACACGTAGCCACACCTTGGGGTTCAACAACCATGGAAATCGTTTTGGGACGCCAAAACGGTGAGTAATAGTCCACGAAACGGGTCAGAATCGACAAAAACCGCGAATGTTGATGACCGACATGTAAACGCACCCCTGGGTTCGTCAATCATGGAAATGACTCTGGACCCCAAAACAGTGAGTAGTACTCCACGAAACGGGCCAGAATCGGCCAAAACTGCGAGTGTTGATGACTGACACGTAAGCACACACTCGGTTCAACAACAATGGAAATCAATTTGGGACCGCAAAACAATGAGTAATAGTCCAGGAAACGGGTCAAAATTGGCCAAAACTATGAGTCTTGATGTCCGACACTTAAAGCACCCTGGGGTTTGTTCATGAAAATCACTCCGGGACCCCAAAACAATGAGTAATAGTGCACGAAACGGGTCAGAATCGGCCAAAATTGCAAGTGTTGATGACCAAGATGTAATCGCACACTCGGGTCACCACCTATGGAAATCGCTTTGGGACCCCAAAACGGTGAGTAATAGTCCAAGAAACATGCAAGAATCGGCCAAAACTGTGAGTGTTGATGTCCGACATGTAAACCCACCCTTGGGTTCATGAAACGGGCATGAATCGGCCAAAACTGCGATTGTAGATGACCGACACGTAAGCGCACCTCGGGGTTCAACAACTATGGAAATGGCTTTGGGATCCCAAAAAGAGTTAGTAATAGTCCATGAAACGGGCCAGAATCGACAAAAACCGCGAGTGTTGATGACCGACACGAAAAGGCGTCCCTGGGTTCGTCAATCGTGGTAATCACTCCGGGACCCCAAAACAGTGATCAATAGCCAACGAAATGGGCCAGAATCGGCCCAAATTGTGAGTGTTGATGACCGACACGGAAATGCACCCCAAGGTTCGTCAATCGCGGAAATTACTTTGGCAACCTAAAACTGAGTAATAGTCCAAGAAACGGGCCAGAACCGGGCCAAACTGCGAGTCTTGACGACCAACACGTAAGCACACCTTGGGGTTCGACAACCATGGAAATCGCTTTGGGACCCCAAACGGTGAGTAATAGTCCACGAAAGAGCCCAGAATCGGCCAAATCTAGTATTATTGATGAACGATACATAAACGCACCCCGGGGTTCGTCAATCATGGAAACCTCTCAGGGAACCCAAACCAGTGAGTAGTAGTCAATGAAACGGGCCAGAATCGGCAAAACTGCAAGTGTTGATGACCGACACACAAACACATCCCGGTGTTCGTCAATCGTGGAAATCTTAGCGGGACACCAAAACTGAGTACTAGTCCATGAAACGGGCCAGAATTGGCCAAAACTGTGATTGTTGATGACCGACACGTAGCCACACCTTGGGGTTCAACAACCATGGAAATCGTTTTGGGACGCCAAAACGGTGAGTAATAGTCCACGAAACGGGTCAGAATCGACAAAAACCGCGAATGTTGATGACCGACATGTAAACGCACCCCTGGGTTCGTCAATCATGGAAATCACTCTGGACCCCAAAACAGTGAGTAGTACTCCACGAAACGGGCCAGAATCGGCCAAAACTGCGAGTGTTGATGACTGACACGTAAGCACACACTCGGTTCAACAACAATGGAAATCAATTTGGGACCGCAAAACAGTGATTAATAGTCCAGGAAACGGGTCAAAATTGGCCAAAACTATGAGTCTTGATGTCCGACACTTAAAGCACCCTGGGATTTGTTCATGAAAATCACTCCGGGACCACAAAACAATGAGTAATAGTGCACGAAACGGGTCAGAATCGGCCAAAATTGCAAGTGTTGATGACCAAGATGTAATCGCACACTCAGGTCACCACCTATGGAAATCGCTTTGGGACCCCAAAACGGTGAGTAATAGTCCAAGAAACATGCAAGAATCGGCCAAAACTGTGAGTGTTGATGTCCGACATGTAAACCCACCCTTGGGTTCATGAAACTGGCAAGAATCGGCCAAAACTGCGATTGTAGATGACCGACACGTAAGCGCACCTCGGGGTTCAACAACTATGGAAATGGCTTTGGGATCCCAAAAAGAGTTAGTAATAGTCCATGAAACGGGCCAGAATCGACAAAAACCGCGAGTGTTGATGACCGACACGAAAAGGCGTCCCTGGGTTCGTCAATCGTGGTAATCACTCCGGGACCCCAAAACAGTGATCAATAGCCAACGAAATGGGCCAGAATCGGCCCAAATTGTGAGTGTTGATGACCGACACGGAAACGCACCCCAAGGTTCGTCAATCGCGGAAATCACTTTGGCAACCTAAAACTGAGTAATAGTCCAAGAAACGGGCCAGAACCGGGCCAAACTGCGAGTCTTGACGACCAACACGTAAGCACACCTTGGGGTTCGACAACCATGGAAATCGCTTTGGGACCCCAAACGGTGAGTAATAGTCCACTAAAGAGCCCAGAATCGGCCAAATCTAGGATTATTGATGAACGATACATAAACGCACCCCGGGGTTCGTCAATCATGGAAACCTCTCAGGGAACCCAAACCAGTGAGTAGTAGTCAATGAAACGGGCCAGAATCGGCAAAACTGCAAGTGTTGATGACCGACACACAAACACATCCCGGTGTTCGTCAATCGTGGAAATCTTAGCGGGACACCAAAACTGAGTACTAGTCCATGAAACGGGCCAGAATTGGCCAAAACTGTGATTGTTGATGACCGACACGTAGCCACACCTTGGGGTTCAACAACCATGGAAATCGTTTTGGGACGCCAAAACGGTGAGTAATAGTCCACGAAACGGGTCAGAATCGACAAAAACCGCGAATGTTGATGACCGACATGTAAACGCACCCCTGGGTTCGTCAATCATGGAAATCACTCTGGACCCCAAAACAGTGAGTAGTACTCCACGAAACGGGCCAGAATCGGCCAAAACTGCGAGTGTTGATGACTGACACGTAAGCACACACTCGGTTCAACAACAATGGAAATCAATTTGGGACCGCAAAACAGTGATTAATAGTCCAGGAAACGGGTCAAAATTGGCCAAAACTATGAGTCTTGATGTCCAACACTTAAAGCACCCTGGGGTTTGTTCATGAAAATCACTCCGGGACCACAAAACAATGAGTAATAGTGCACGAAACGGGTCAGAATCGGCCAAAATTGCAAGTGTTGATGACCAAGATGTAATCGCACACTCGGGTCACCACCTATGGAAATCGCTTTGGGACCCCAAAACGGTGAGTAATAGTCCAAGAAACATGCAAGAATCGGCCAAAACTGTGAGTGTTGATGTCCGACATGTAAACCCACCCTTGGGTTCATGAAATGGGCAAGAATCGGCCAAAACTGCGATTGTAGATGACCGACACGTAAGCGCACCTCGGGGTTCAACAACTATGGAAATGGCTTTGGGATCCCAAAAAGAGTTAGTAATAGTCCATGAAACGGGCCAGAATCGACAAAAACCGCGAGTGTTGATGACCGACACGAAAAGGCGTCCCTGGGTTCGTCAATCGTGGTAATCACTCCGGGACCCCAAAACAGTGATCAATAGCCAACGAAATGGGCCAGAATCGGCCCAAATTGTGAGTGTTGATGACCGACACGGAAACGCACCCCAAGGTTCGTCAATCGCGAAAATCACTTTGGCAACCTAAAACTGAGTAATAGTCCAAGAAACGGGCCAGAACCGGGCCAAACTGCGAGTCTTGACGACCAACACGTAAGCACACCTTGGGGTTCGACAACCATGGAAATCGCTTTGGGACCCCAAACGGTGAGTAATAGTCCACGAAAGAGCCCAGAATCGGCCAAATCTAGGATTATTGATGAACGATACATAAACGCACCCCGGGGTTCGTCAATCATGGAAACCTCTCAGGGAACCCAAACCAGTGAGTAGTAGTCAATGAAACGGGCCAGAATCGGCAAAACTGCAAGTGTTGATGACCGACACACAAACACATCCCGGTGTTCGTCAAACGTGGAAATCTTAGCGGGACACCAAAACTGAGTACTAGTCCATGAAACGGGCCAGAATTGGCCAAAACTGTGATTGTTGATGACCGACACGTAGCCACACCTTGGGGTTCAACAACCATGGAAATCGTTTTGGGACGCCAAAACGGTGAGTAATAGTCCACGAAACGGGTCAGAATCGACAAAAACCGCGAATGTTGATGACCGACATGTAAACGCACCCCTGGGTTCGTCAATCATGGAAATCACTTTGGACCTCAAAACAGTGAGTAGTACTCCACGAAACGGGCCAGAATCGGCCAAAACTGCGAGTGTTGATGACTGACACATAAGCACACACTCGGTTCAACAACAGTGGAAATCAATTTGGGACCGCAAAACAGTGAGTAATAGTCCAGGAAACGGGTCAGAATTGGCCAAAACTATGAGTCTTGATGTCCGACACTTAAACGCACCCTGGGGTTTGTTCATGAAAATCACTCCGGGACCCCAAAACAATGAGTAATAGTGCACGAAACGGGTCAGAATCGGCCAAAATTGCAAGTGTTGATGACCAAGATGTAATCGCACACTCGGGTCACCACCTATGGAAATCGCTTTGGGACCCCAAAACGGTGAGTAATAGTCCAAGAAACATGCAAGAATCGGCCAAAACTGTGAGTGTTGATGTCCGATATGTAAACGCACCCTTGGGTTCATGAAACGGGCAAGAATCGGCCAAAACTGCGATTGTAGATGACCGACACGTAAGCGCACCTCGGGGTTCAACAACTATGGAAATGGCTTTGGGACCCCAAAAACAGTTAGTAATAGTCCATGAAACGGGCCCGAATCGACAAAAACCGCGAGTGTTGATGACCGACACGAAAAGGCGTCCCTGGGTTCGTCAATCGTGGTAATCACTCCGGGACCCCAAAACAGTGATCAATAGCCAACGAAATGGGCCAGAATCGGCCCAAATTGTGAGTGTTGATGACCGACACGGAAACGCACCCCAAGGTTCGTCAATCGCGGAAATCACTTTGGCAACCTAAAACTGAGTAATAGTCCAAGAAACGGGCCAGAACCGGGCCAAACTGCGAGTCTTGACGACCAACACGTAAGCACACCTTGGGGTTCGACAA
>NW_021309337.1:0-1058 GCF_002162155.2 Triticum dicoccoides
TTACACGGACTGGGTCCGTAACTTGAGGATTATCCTCATTGCTGCACAGAAAAATTACGTCCTGGAAGCACCGCTGGGTGCCAGGCCTGCTGCTGGAGCAACACCAGATGTTATGAACGTCTGGCAGAGCAAAGCTGATGACTACTCGATAGTTCAGTGTGCCATGCTTTACGGCTTAGAATCGGGACTTCAACGACGTTTTGAACGTCATGGAGCATATGAGATGTTCCAGGAGTTGAAGTTAATATTTCAAGCAAATGCCCGAATTGAGAGATATGAAGTCTCCAATAAGTTCTATAGCTGCAAGATGGAGGAGAACAGTTCTGTCAGTGAGCATATACTCAAAATGTCTGGGTATAATAATCACTTGATTCAATTGGGAGTTAATCTTCCGGATGATTGCGTTATTGACAGAATTCTCCAATCACTGCCACCAAGCTACAAGAGCTTCGTGATGAACTATAATATGCAAGGGATGAATAAGACTATTCCCGAGCTCTTCGCAATGCTGAAAGCTGCGGAGGTAGAAATCAAGAAGGAGCATCAAGTGTTGATGGTTAACAAGACCACTAGTTTCAAGAAAAAGGGCAAAGGGAAGAAAAAGGGGAACTTCAAGAAGAACGGCAAGCAAGTTGCTGCTCAAGAGAAGAAACCCAATTCTGGACCTAAGCCTGAAACTGAGTGCTTCTACTGCAAGCAGACTGGTCACTGGAAGCGGAACTGCCCCAAGTATTTGGCGGATAAGAAGGATGGCAAGGTGAACAAAGGTATATGTGATATACATGTTATTGATGTGTACCTTACTAGAGCTCGCAGTAGCACCTGGGTATTTGATACTGGTTCTGTTGCTAATATTTGCAACTCGAAACAGGGACTACGGAATAAGCGGGCACTGGCAAAGGACGAGGTGACGATGCGCGTGGGAAACGGTTCCAAAGTCGATGTGATCGCGGTCGGCACGCTACCTCTACATCTACCTTCGGGATTAATATTAGACCTAAGTAATTGTTATTTGGTGCCAGCGTTGAGCATGAACATTATATCTGGATCTTGTTTAA
>NW_021309338.1:0-1352 GCF_002162155.2 Triticum dicoccoides
ACGTTGGTGCTTGGGACTCTGCACAAACCCCACTTGAGAAAATGCATCTGATCTTCTTTAGTAGAAAAATCCACCTTATAAGCCTGTCCCTCTAACTTTTCCAAATGCCACTGATAATTACCTGGCACCAGGTCACGCAGTTGTCTCACGATCTGAGCCTCAGTTAACTGACCATCAGGAACCCGGACTACTGCTGGGAAGGAACTCTCAACCATCTGCGGTAGAGGGTCCACCTCCGGTGTCTCAAAGAACATCAACTCCTTGCAACAGACACCAAATATGTTAATGCCAGGTTTAGGACCCGATAGGAGTGGGCAATCACCGGTGACATGTTGAGATCGGAAGCAATAATCACAAAGCTAGCTCATTAGTACACTCTGCCACAAAAGTGACGGGGTTCACCACATCTATAGCAAGGCAACTTTTTCTTCTTAATTGCCCACTTCGAGAGTTTTTCTCCCTCCGCTTTCTCTGGCCCTTTGTCAGATGTGTCATCCCTAGGTTTAGCAGCTCCAGAAGCCGCCGGAACTGTCACTGCTGCCAGAGCCCTAACAACGTCAACCGCAGTCGCGGGCAACATGGATGAGTCTCCCACCACATCTGTTGAATGCTCGAGCTCCTCCCCCGAGGCTATGTCCGCAACAGGCGGTGGTGGCGGTGGAAGATGTCGAGGTGGAGGTGGGCGTCTGCCTCTCCCACCACGTCGATATCCACCCCGGAAGCGATCAATGGGTCTGGCGACGCCTTCAACAAAATTACTGGGCGGGCCTTGAAATCCTGGACCGTCACCGTTGTACCAGTTATATCCACGGCCGCCACCGGATGAAGATCCACGGTGCAGCCCCTCACAATAAGCATCATATCCATCGTCTCCCCACTGCCCGTAACGGTTGTAATATTGACCATCTCTACTGTATCCACTGTATCTAACTTATCAATGAATTTCTTTGCGGTTGAATTTTAGGTTGATATTCGGTACAAACTCCAATTACCAACTACCATAAGTTCCCTGTCCTCCTACCAGGATCTACCATCATGAGGTGACCACTTCATGTGGTCCGTCCTAGTCACATGCCCTAAGATTACCTGCAAAGAGGGTAGGCGCACCGTCGCAAAAAAAAGAGCGTGTCATAAGTGTCACTCGTATCTGACTCAGGATATAAAACTTGTTTTTCACCATTTGTTTTGTGAGAGCCATAGACGCCCAATATATAATCATGAGGAGAGCTAGCTATACCATATATAGTTGAAGTTTCACGCGTAATGGACGACATGGATACCAAAATTGTGTAACGTAAGCTTGGGAAGCATCAGTAACTGCATGCTGTGCACTAATGCCAATGATCGAGCTG
>NW_021309339.1:0-1124 GCF_002162155.2 Triticum dicoccoides
TTGCAACTCCTGGACAGAGGACAAGGGTGAATAAGAAGTCGAGCGGGGTCATATTTCAGGGCCCAATGTATGGTAGTAGCTGAATCATGGATCACAAACACAGAACTCAGTTCCTGAGGATGGCTGCAATGAGACAACCCACCATGTACTCCTACATGGCCTCTCACCGCTACCTTTACCAAATCGTGTTCACACACTTAGCTCACACACAGTAGGACATGTTCACACACCTCTAATTCATCCCCGATGAATCAGACCTGACTCAACTCTAAGCAGTAGCAGGCATGACAAACAAACATGAATGAGTAGGCACAACAGGGCTCAAACAACTCCTACTCATGCTAGTGGGTTTCATCTATTTACTGTGGCAATGACAGGTCATGCAGAGGATAAAGGGGTTCAACTACCGCAGCATGTAACAGTTGAATCGGTGTTGTCCTAATGCTGTAAAAGAGAGCAGGAGCGAGAGAGTGGGATTGTATCGGAATGAACAAGGGGGTTTTGCTTGCCTGGCACTTCTGAAGATAACATTGAGTCTTCATCAGTGTCAACGATCACGTCATCGGTATCATGTCTATCGAGTGGGGACAAATACCGGCAACACAGAAGGGAACACACTAAATGCAATGCACAATATGATGCATGATCATGACATGGCAAAATGAATGTGTTTTGAGCTAATGCAACTAGCAACAGATTAAATGAAGTTGGTTTGAATACAAGATTCAAATTTAAACTCCATATGTGATTATTCAAATGCCATTTATTTGATTTGTGCTAAACAGTAGTGATAAGTTGTTCTAACATGCATGAAAATGGTACAGATGGATTCCTTGAATTTTTCTGATAATTTTTCATATATAATTTATTTAATTTGGAGTTACGGTTGAATTTCTATGAATTTTAGAAGTTTTAGGCATTTTCTGGAATTTCCTGAATTAAATTAAATCCAGAAAGCATTACTGCGTCAGCATGACGTTGGCATGACGTCAGCAAGTCAACAGGGGCCGGCTCGGGTCAAACCTGACGTGTGGGGTCCACACGTCAGTGACACAGGGGCTAATCCCGCGTTGACCCGGGCTTTGACCCACTACGGGGCCCACTGTCAGTGGCTGTGGGGGGGG
>NW_021309340.1:0-777 GCF_002162155.2 Triticum dicoccoides
TTCATTTGAAGTGCACCCTGGATCATGAAGATTATACTAGTTTGCGTTTTCCCTTCGTCTTACCCTACCCTTGAATCTCGGGTCGAGATTCTTGTTTAGTGGGGGTGAGTTGTCACATCCCTAGTTCTGGCCTGTCCTATGCCTGCTTCCATCTGAGCATCATGTTTAAATTTTTGAAACCTGAACTGAGGAATTTTGGAAGCCTCAAAAACTTAAATAAAAGAAGGGCAAAAACCCTTCAAATCTCATTCATTGCTCCAAAATGCTCTTCTTAAATGTTTGATAATTTTTGGTAAGGGTTCTGGTCCCAACCAAAATATTGAACATTTTTAAGGATTTATTTTTGGGACTTTGAATTTAAATCATTAGCTATTTGAATTTGAATTATATTCATATAACTAGAATATAATTTCAAATACCCCTGAAATATTTTATGAGCTTTTCGAAAAGTCCATATAGCAAAATAAAAATATTCAGAGGAGCTTTTGGCATTGTTTGAATTATTTTAAATTCAAAACAGTGGCAAAAGATTAAATAAAAATAAAACAAACAGAACAATAAAACAGGAGAGAGAGGAAACCTACCTGGGCCACTTACCCGCAGCCCACCTGGCGCCCACCAACCGGCCCAGCCCGCCTCCTCCTCTGTCGTCTTCATCCTCGACAGAGGGAGGGGAGCGCGCCCGGCGCGCGCGCGCGCCACCGCGCCACGCCACCAGCTCGCCTGCCTGCCTGCCTCTCCCCTCCTCGTCTGGATGCCCTGGAACGACGCCACGCC
>NW_021309341.1:0-1385 GCF_002162155.2 Triticum dicoccoides
GAAGAGACTGAGGAAGACAAATCCATTGTCGAATCCTGCAGAGTGATAACATCGAGTAGTGGGGGCTGGCTTCCACCCCTCAGAGAGCTTGATTTACTAGAAATCCCGCTGAGTCCTAGTGGGCCTAGATTCTGCGATAAGTTCCGAGAAATGGAGGAAATGATGCATTCAAAGTTCGCAGAATTGCAGGAGAGCGTTGAAACACGGCCCATGAGTGGTCTCGGCGTTGGGGACATGGTATGCTCTCCTCGTCCTAGTTCTTTCGTTGATACGTCCATGAGACTTCCGCCTTGTATATGTTTGCATGTTCAATTGTTGTTGATCATGTGGTGTAGGCATTTCAATCTTTGGAAGCATTCAAGGCCTGGCACAATGACAAGACATTCACTCTTACGCATTGTTGTACGATCATCAACAATTGCCCTAAGTTCAAGGATCAATACCGTGAACTTCAAAGGAAGAGAGGCAAGCAGTGTTGGAAATATGCCCTAGAGGCAATAATAAATTAGTTATTATTATATTTCCTTGTTCATGATAATCGGTTATTATCCATGCTATAATTGTATTGATAGGAAACTCAGATACATGTGTGGATACATAGACAACACCATGTCCCTAGTAAGCCTCTAGTTGACTAGCTCGTTGATCAATAGATGGTTACGGTTTCCTGACCATGGACATTGGATGTCATTGATAACGGGATCACATCATTAGGAGAATGATGTGATGGACAAGACCCAATCCTAAGCCTAGCACAAAGATCGTGTAGTTCGTATGCTAAAGCTTTTCTAATGTCAAGTATCATTTCCTTGGACCATGAGATTGTGCAACTCCCGGATACCGTAGGAATGCTTTGGGTGTACCAAACGTCACAGCGTAACTGGGTGACTATAAAGGTACACTACAGGTATCTCCGAAAGTGTTTGTTGGGTTGGCACGAATCGGGACTGGGATTTGTCACTCCGTGTAAACGGAGAGGTATCTCTGGGCCCACTCGGTAGGACATCATCATAATGTGCACAATGTGATCAAGGAGTTGATCACGGGATGATGTGTTACGGAACGAGTAAAAGAGACTTGCCGGTAACGAGATTGAACAAGGTATCGGGATACCGACGATCGAATCTCGGGCAAGTATCGTACCGCTAGACAAAGGGAATTGTATACGGGATTGATTAAGTCCTTGACATCGTGGTTCATCCGATGAGATCATCGTGGAACATGTGGGAGCCAACATGGGTATCCAGATCCCGCTGTTGGTTATTGACCGGAGAGTCATCTCGGTCATGTCTGCATGTCTCCCGAACCCGTAGGGTCTACACACTTAAGGTTCGGTGATGCTAGGGTTATAGAGATATTAGTATGCGGTAACCCGAAAGTTGTTC
>NW_021309342.1:0-1494 GCF_002162155.2 Triticum dicoccoides
GAAGAGACTGAGGAAGACAAATCCATTGTCGAATCCTGCAGAGTGATAACATCGAGTAGTGGGGGCTGGCTTCCACCCCTCAGAGAGCTTGATTTACTAGAAATCCCGCTGAGTCCTAGTGGGCCTAGATTCTGCGATAAGTTCCGAGAAATGGAGGAAATGATGCATTCAAAGTTCGCAGAATTGCAGGAGAGCGTTGAAACACGGCCCATGAGTGGTCTCGGCGTTGGGGACATGGTATGCTCTCCTCGTCCTAGTTCTTTCGTTGATACGTCCATGAGACTTCCGCCTTGTATATGTTTGCATGTTCAATTGTTGTTGATCATGTGGTGTAGGCATTTCAATCTTTGGAAGCATTCAAGGCCTGGCACAATGACAAGACATTCACTCTTACGCATTGTTGTACGATCATCAACAATTGCCCTAAGTTCAAGGATCAATACCGTGAACTTCAAAGGAAGAGAGGCAAGCAGTGTTGGAAATATGCCCTAGAGGCAATAATAAATTAGTTATTATTATATTTCCTTGTTCATGATAATCGGTTATTATCCATGCTATAATTGTATTGATAGGAAACTCAGATACATGTGTGGATACATAGACAACACCATGTCCCTAGTAAGCCTCTAGTTGACTAGCTCGTTGATCAATAGATGGTTACGGTTTCCTGACCATGGACATTGGATGTCATTGATAACGGGATCACATCATTAGGAGAATGATGTGATGGACAAGACCCAATCCTAAGCCTAGCACAAAGATCGTGTAGTTCGTATGCTAAAGCTTTTCTAATGTCAAGTATCATTTCCTTGGACCATGAGATTGTGCAACTCCCGGATACCGTAGGAATGCTTTGGGTGTACCAAACGTCACAGCGTAACTGGGTGACTATAAAGGTACACTACAGTTATCTCCGAAAGTGTTTGTTGGGTTGGCACGAATCGGGACTGGGATTTGTCACTCCGTGTAAACGGAGAGGTATCTCTGGGCCCACTCGGTAGGACATCATCATAATGTGCACAATGTGATCAAGGAGTTGATCGCGGGATGATGTGTTACGGAACGAGTAAAAGAGACTTGCCGGTAACGAGATTGAACAAGGTATCGGGATACCGACGATCGAATCTCGGGCAAGTATCGTACCGCTAGACAAAGGGAATTGTATACGGGATTGATTAAGTCCTTGACATCGTGGTTCATCCGATGAGATCATCGTGGAACATGTGGGAGCCAACATGGGTATCCAGATCCCGCTGTTGGTTATTGACCGGAGAGTCATCTCGGTCATGTCTGCATGTCTCCCGAACCCGTAGGGTCTACACACTTAAGGTTCGGTGATGCTAGGGTTATAGAGATATTAGTATGCGGTAACCCGAAAGTTGTTCGGAGTCCCGGATGAGATCCAGGACGTCACGAGGAGTTCCGGAATGGTCCGGAGGTAAAGAATTATATATATGAAGTGCTATTTCGGCCATCGGGACAAGTTTCGGGGTC
>NW_021309343.1:0-1743 GCF_002162155.2 Triticum dicoccoides
TATGTGGTGCACCCCTGCAGGGAAGTTAATCTATTCGAATAGCCGTGATCTTCGGTAACAGGACGACTTGGAGTTGTACCTTGACCTTATGACAACTAGAACCGGATACTTAATAAAACACACCCTTCCAAGTTCCACAGACAACCCGGTGATCGCTTTTCTACAGGGCGACGAGAGGAGGATCGCCGGGTAGGGTTATGCTATGCGATGCCGCTTGGAGATGCTACTTGAAGATGCTACTTGGAGGACTTCAATCTACTCTCTCCTACATGCTGCAAGACGGAGGCTGCCAGAAGCGTAGTCTTCGACAGGATTAGCTATCCCCCTCTTATTCTGGCATTCTGCAGTTCAGTCCACTGATATGGCCTCCTTACACATATACCCATGCATATGTAGTGTAGTTCCTTGCTTGCGAGTACTTTGGATGAGTACTCATGGTTGCTTTCTCCCCCCTTTTTCCCCTTTTCCTTTCTTTCTGGTTGTCGCAACCAGATGTTGGAGTTCAGGAGCCAGACGCCACCGTCGACGACGACCCCTACTACACCGGAGGTGCCCCTACTACGTGCAGCCCGCTGACGACGTCCAGGAGTAGTTAGGAGGATCCCAGGCAGGAGGCTTGCGCCTCTTTCGATCTGTATCCCAGTTTGTGCTAGCCTTCTTAAGGAAAACTTGTTTAACTTATGTCTGTACTCAGATATTGTTGCTTCCGCTGACTCGTCTATGATCGAGCACTTGTATTCGAGCCCTCGAGGCCCCTGGCTTGTATTATGATGCTTGTATGACTTATTTATGTTTTAGAGTTGTGTTGTGATATCTTCCCGTGAGTCCCTGATCTTGATCGTACACGTTTGCGTGCATGATTAGTGTACGATTGAATCGGGGGCGTCACAAGTTGGTATCAGAGCCGACTGCCTGTAGGAATCCCCATTCCAACTCCTTGGCCGAAGTCGAGTCTAGACATTACAAAAACTTTTACTAACTTGGCTGTGTGCCTTACGGGCCCACGTCGCCATCGGGTGGTACTAGGATCTTTTACTCCTCGACCTTTACTCTGGGACTCTGAACTCTTTTCTACTCGGGTTAAATGAATTTTGCTAAATCTAACAATAGGATCTCGTTATCACCTTCACCCGGAGAGCCCCTTATTACTGATGATCGTCTGCTACACGTGAAGACCCCGAAGATACTTTCCGCTGTTAACCCGAGAACTTGTGTTCATCGCGTTTGCAATTCCCCTTCCACCGTCAACCCTTATGGGTAACTACTTACAGTTGTTATTCTTATATCATCCCCAGTTGGTCTTGATATTACAAGATACCCTGAAAAACTCGTCGTGGTTTCGATAATCCCTTGAGCTTACTGCCTTGCTGTTCTTGTCACTTGAATACCCCTACGGTTAATTCTCGCATTTATCGAGTATCCGCTCATCCCCCAATTGTTCGTGTGTTACACAAAAGTCTTCGAAATACCACCTGATATTCCGAAAATCCTCAGCAACCTATTGCTCTGGAATTTCTTGTTTGCTTTCATTATGATTAATCCCATAAGTATAGAAATCTTATTGACATTCCTTGTCAATTATCATTTTGAGTCTGTTGACTCAATATGTTTGCGAATGCACGCAATCATCATTGATCCTTATAAATTACTTCTCCGGCTAAGCTGCCATTCTTTTAACTGGAATTGGTTCTCGACCAATCCAATTGTCATTGATTGTACCCTAAGGCTATTCAACTTATCCAT
>NW_021309344.1:0-965 GCF_002162155.2 Triticum dicoccoides
GATCGCGGGAGACGTGCCACCACCTTTGCAAATACCACAACCGTCACGAGAGGTGCACAAACATCCAAATGCACATGATCAGGTTAATGTATCTATACCACCATTTAATGGCCGTTTTAAACCTGCTTTATATATTGAATGGGAGTTCGACATAAAAAATATATTTGCTTCCCATAATTTCAATGAACATAAAAAGGTTAAGGTTGCGGTTGGTTCTTTCACTGGTTATGCTTTGGTTTGGTGGAGTGAATATTGTCGGTTACACCCTGATTATATACCTACTACTTGGGATGATTTGAAACTTGCCATGCGACATACTTTCGTCCCTGCTTATTATACTCGTGACATGATTAAGAAGTTGCAACACTTAAAACAAGGTAGTGAAACTGTAACAAAATATTATGATGATTTACAAACTACGTTGTTGCATTCCTCTTTAGAAGAAAGTGAAGATGATTTTATGGATAGATTTTGGGGAGGATTAAACCATGATATTCAAGAGATACTAATTCATGAAGAGTGTTGTCCTATGGACCATTTGTTTCATCTTTCTTGCAAAGCTGAACAGGAAATAAAACGACGTGTTGGCCACGAGGAGAACAAGCGCACGGTGCACATTCCAAGAGTTGATATGATTGTTCCTTCAACTACTAGGCATACTATGACAACCACATCCGTTGTTGTCAGGACTACATCACCTCCACCATGTGACACATCGCCCCCGAGAGTGGCTACATCATCTGAGTTGATCATAAGAGGTAATGACAAAGGTACTGATCTTCCATCTCTACATAAGAATGATGAATGCCTTGTCAATTTGAATGCACCATCTGATGAGCTACCCACTACTTTGATCACACCACCTATTTTAGAGGACTACGTTGATAATTTGACTTTGCCATGTGATCAAACAACTGAAATACCAACAATTTTGAGTGCACCCATTGAATTAACTATTGATGCAA
>NW_021309345.1:0-1054 GCF_002162155.2 Triticum dicoccoides
AAAAACCGTGAGTATCGATGACCGACACGTAAACGCACCCCGGGGTTCAACAATAGTCCTTGAAACGGTCCAGAATCGACCAAAACAGCGGTTGTTGATGACCGACATGTAAGCGCACCTTGGGGTTCAACTACCATGGAAATCGCTTTGGGACCCCAAAACCGTGAGTAATAGTGCACGAAACAGGTTAGAATCGACAAAAACCGTGAGTGTTGATAACCGACACGTCAGCGCACCTTGGGGTTCAACAACTATGCAAATCGCTTCGGGACCCCAAAACGGTTAGTAGTAGTCCACGAAACGGGTCAGAATTGGCCAAAACTATGAGTGTTGACGACGGACATGCAAACGCACCCTGGGATCGTCAATTGTGAAAATCGCTCCGGGACCCCGAAAAGTAATAGTCCACAAAACGGACCAGAATTGGCCAAAATTGTGAGTGTTGATGACCGACACATAAACGCAACCCGGGGTTCGTCAATCGTGGAAATCACTTCGGAACCCCAAAACTGAGTAACAGTCCAAGAAATGGGCTAGAATCGGCCCAAACTGCGAGTCTCGACGACCAACACATAAGCACATATTGGGGTTCAACAACCATGAAAATCACTTTTGGGATCCCAAAGCAGTGAGTAAGAGTCCGTGAAACGGGCCAGAATCAGCCAAAACTGCGAGTGTTGAGGACCGACACGTAAGCGCACCTTGGGGTTCAACAACTATGCAAATCGCTTTGGGCCCCCAAAACGGTAAGTAATAGTCTACAAAACGTGTCAGAATTGGCAAAACTGTGAGTGTTGACGACAAACGCCTAAACGCATCCCGGGGATTGTCAATCATGGAAATCGCTCCGGGAGCCGAAAACGGTGAGTAATAGTCGATGAAACGGACCAGAATCGGCAACAATTGTGAGTGTTGATGACCAACACGTAAACACACCTCGGATTTCACCAATCGTGCAAATCGCTTCGGGACCCCAAAATGGTGAGTAATAGTCCACGAAACGGGCTAGAATCGGCCAAAACTGCCTTGGGATTCAACAACTATGCAAATCACT
>NW_021309346.1:0-1597 GCF_002162155.2 Triticum dicoccoides
CAAGCTGGGTTGCCTGGCTCCTGTGCTTACCCCTACGTTCCCGATTGTTCGGCTAGGCGGTAAAGGGAGCACCTCTGCGATTGTTACTGCCGGGTCAGCCGGATGTGTACCTCAGACTGGGTGAAGCTGAAAGCTAGCGTTCTTAAGGGAATATTCAGTCGGTGAAACAAAAGATGATCTTTTTACTCATTCTATGTGCCCCTAGATGCCTTTTTTATGCGTCTCTTCACGCAGTCCGGACATGCACCTTAGGGCATGCCTCCCAGCGAAAGGAACCCTTAACGGAACTATTCTCTCTGGAAGATGTTTCTTACTAACCATGTAATATAACATAACTAGTTGGGCACTTGTCTGATAAAGCACTGATGACCCCTACGCCTGGTCTCCACGCATACCCCGGTTCTTATATAACCGCTAGGGTATTCGGACACACTCCGGACTGTCAGGTCCCGAGGTTGAAGCGAAAAGGTCGGCAACGACAAACGATCTACAATCCGGCTAGAAGGCATTACACATGTCAATTCAAAATTACACAGTCATTCTGACTGATTGTATTCCTCTTCTATACCATCTAACAGGCTGTCTAATTTACAGTCCTGCTGGGAATACTTCGCGGCCAACTCTACTTGGCCGTATACTAAGCTTACAGGGATCTCCTTCCCGTCAGGCCCCACTGGTCCGACCTCGGCCATGTGGTTTGGCTCAGACTTCGTAAAACGGGTCTTCACCATGGCCCAGGCCTCCCTAGCGCCTTGTCGGCAGGCCGATATCTTTCACAACCGGATGCGCCGCCGAGCTCCCTTCAGCTTCTCCGCAAGCTCTCCAAGGTCCTCGGGCACGGAGTGGGCAGGCCATAAGGCTTGGGCAATATCCCGCATCGCCTGCCGAATTCGCTCGTGCAGTTGCAAGAGTCCGGGAAGAAGGTCACCCGTAGAACCGGGCATCTCCTCTGCAGGACGACCTGTGAGAATACCTACAGACATTACTCTGTTAGTCGACTTCCTCGCCGAACTCTTTTTTTTTTCAAAGTTCGTTCAAGAACTTACTAAAAATGTCGCGTCGAAGCCGCTGATTCTCCTTCGTGGAGTCCGACAGCTGGTCACGAACATCTTTAAGTTCGACGTCCAGCTTGGTGTTGCCATCCTGAAGATCATTCTTCTCTCGCCTCACCTTTGTCAACGTACTCTCACCGGCCTTTAGCCGGCGTAAGAGTTGTTGCTTGTCCGGATCGAGTCCGGTGCCATCTGCAATATGATTTGTCAGATTTGCACCCACACCGCACAATACTAATCTTTCGAAGTGTATCTTACCTGAGGGGGTCTCTTTGGGCTCCCCTGCTGCGGCTAGTGCGGCCTCTAGTTGGGCCTTGCACTTTTCCAGCTCCTGGGACAGTACGGCATTCTTCTCTGTAAGAAGCTGCATATTAAATGATCCTTAAATCAGTTGCTCTAACTGCTTCAAGTCTCAGGGGCTACTGGCATATATATATATATTTAACCAAAATTTTCTTACCCGTATGTCTTTTACATACTGCTCCGTGGCTCTGGCTAAACCATTTTGAGCGGCACGGAGGTACGCATCTCCCGAATTAAAGGCA
>NW_021309347.1:0-1411 GCF_002162155.2 Triticum dicoccoides
ATAGAGAGCTAACAGGGGGTTATTTAACTTAACCCGTGTTTTTAACAGCAGCGGTCCCACATGTCATGCACAAGGGTTTAATTAACTGAGTGATTAGCACCTAACCTAATGCTCCACGTCAGCTAGTGACGCCGGCGACCACGGCGACGGCGAGACCTCGCCGGAGTTGCTCGGGACGGCGCTACAGGCTGCGGTTGGGCACCCTGAGGGCACCAGGAGGGAGCCCGTGCTCCTGCGCATCCAGCGGAGGCAGCGGAAGGTCGCGGGGCGGCCGGGGCTGACGGCGGCGAGCTCGGCAGCGGCGGCCGGAGCTCGGGTTTGGGCGGAGCGAGGGTTCGGGGCGCTAGGGGGCTGGCTGAGGGGCTATGCGGACTCCTGGGGCAGCTAGGAGCACGCTAGGCTCGTCGGACTGGCCGCAACAGCACGTCAGTGCCACGCCCGGCGTCCATGGCGGACGGCGGCGCTCGGTATGGTGGCTAGCATGGCTACTGCACGGGAAAACCAACGCGGAGAGAGGGGAAACGTAGGAGAGCTCACGGAGGGGCTAGCGGAGGAGACGACGAAGTCGGGGAAGCTCTGGACGCGCCGAATCGGTGGAGTCGATCTCCGGGCACCGGAGGTGAAGACGATGATGCTCCGGTTGATTTCGGCCTCCTCTGATCGCGTGCGTCGGTGGGTAGCTCCACGGGGTTAGGGCGGAGTTCGGTACGCAGAGAGGGGGCGAGGGAGTGGCTGAGGTTGCGGTGGTTGCGAGCGGCGGCGGCGGAGGCGTTCGGGTGTGCGAGAGGGAGAGGCGAAGGAGAGACGAAGGGGACGAGTGAGGGGGTCCAGGGGTTCGAGGCGGCGCCGAGGAGAAGGCCCGAGGCGTCACGGTGGCGAGGGACGCAGGCAGGCAGGGAGGTGGCGTGTCGCCACGGCGCGCGCGTGCGCTGTCTCCCTCCTCTGCCTACTGGCAGAGGTAGAGGACGACTGGCACCAGGCCAGTGGGCTGGGCTGTCCACTGGGCCAGCCAGGTAAGGCCCAGGTAAGACTCTGTTCTTTTTATTTTTTTTTATTTCTGTTCTGTTTTGTTTTCTTTTAATTCTTTTGCCACTGTTTTGAATTTTAAACAAATTCAAACAATGCCAAAAACTCCTCTGAATAATTTTATTTGGCTAGATGGACTTTTCCAAAAGCTCATAAAATATTTCAGGGGTATTTGAAATTATATTCTAATTATATGAATATAATTCAAATTCAAATAGCTAATGATTTAAATTCAAAGTCCCAAAAATAAATCCTTAAAAATGTTCAATATTTTGGTTGGGACCAGAACCCTTACCAAAAATTATCACACATTTAAGAAGAGCCTTTTGGAGCAATGAATGAGATTTCTAGGGTTTTTGCCCCTCTTTTATTTAGGGTTTTGAGG
>NW_021309348.1:0-1389 GCF_002162155.2 Triticum dicoccoides
CTTTCAAGCAAGTTCGGGCAAGGCCCCCTTTGAAATTCTATATGGCAGGAAGTGCCGTACCCCTCTCAACTGGTCTGAAACCGGTGAACGTCAGCTGCTGGGTAATGACTTAATCACAGAAGCAGAAGAAATGTGCAAAGTCATTCGTGATAACCTCAAAGCAGCCCAGTCCCGCCAGAAGAGCTACTATGTTAGTAAGCACCGTGATCTGGCTTTCGAGATCGGAGGTCACGTTTACCTCCGCGTCTCTCCCATGAAAGGTACTCGTCGCTTCGGTATCAAAGGGAAGCTTGCCCCTAGATACGTGGGACCTTTCAAGATTGTCAGCAAGAGAGGCGACCTCGCCTATCAACTCGAGCTTCCTTCAAACTTTGCAAATGTTCATGATGTGTTCCATGTCTCTCAACTTCGAAAGTGCTTCAAGACTCCTGACCGCACCGTCAACTTCGAGGACATTGAGCTCCAAGAAGATCTCTCTTATCGTGAGCACCCAGTTGCTATTCTTGAAGAGACTGAACGCAAGACTCGCAACAAGTCAATTAAATTTCTCAAAGTCAAGTGGTCACACCATTCCGACCGTGAAGCTACCTGGGAACGCGAGGATCACCTCCGTTCTGAGTACCCAGAGTTCTTTCAATCCTAGATCTCGGGACGAGATCTTTTCGTAGTGGTGGAGTGTTGTAACGCCCCAGGCATACTTTCCATATTTGTATCCAACTCTTGCCGTCTCCGGCGCTAAGTTATATTTATTTCTCGGGTTCGGGTCTTTGTCTCCGTGTGTTGTTTTTCTTTTTCATGCATCTCTTATCATGCCATCTCGTGCATTGCATTTGCATACATGTTCATCTCATGCATTCGAGCATTTTCCCCGTTGTCCGTTTTGCATTCCGGCGCTTCGTTCTCCTCCGGTGGTCATTTCTAGTCTTCTTTTGTGTGTGGGGTCTAAACATTTCCGGATTGGACCGAGACTTGTCATGCGGCCTTGGTTTACTACCGGCAGACCGCCTGTCAAGTTTCGTATCATTTGGACTTCGTTTGATGCCCCAACGGTTAACCGAGGGACCAGAAAGGCCTCGTGTGTGTTGCAGCCCAACACCCCCCAAATTTGGCCCAAAACCCACCTAACTCTGCTCCATGTCCTAGAGCGTTCGATCACGATCATGTGGGCGAAAACCGCACCTCATTTGGACTCTCCTAGCTCCACTTACGCATATAAATACCCCCTCCATTCGGATCTTCTTCCCCCGTCCGAAACCCTAGTTTAAAAAAAAAACTGAGATCTCCACCGACGGACGTGTCCGCCCCCGGCCGGACAGCGTCCGCCGCCGCAGCCCGCCCACTCAGGGGCCGCCACGTCACCCCCGCCGCCGCCGCCTCCCACCGCGGCCC
>NW_021309349.1:0-823 GCF_002162155.2 Triticum dicoccoides
GTACGGGGTTGATAGAATCCTCGACATCGTGGTTCATCCGATGAGATCATCGTGGAGCATGTGGGAGCCAACATGGGTATCCAGATCCCGCTGTTGGTTATTGACTGGAGAGTCGTCTCGGTCATGTCTGCTTGTCTCCCGAACCCGTAGGGTCTACACACTTAAGGTTCAGTTACGCTAGGGTTGTAGGGATATGTATATGCAGTAACCCGAATGTTGTTCGGAGTCCCGGATGAGATCCCGGACGTCACGAGGAGTTCCGGAATGGTCCGGAGGTAAAGATTTATATATGGGAAGTCCTGTTTCGGGCATCGGGACAAGTTTCGGGGTTATCGGTATTGTACCGGGACCACCGGAAGGGTCCCGGGGGTCCACCGGGTGGGTCCACCTGTCCCGGGGGGGGCACATGGGCTGTAGGGGGTGTGCCTTGGCCTACATGGGCCAAGGGCACCAGCCCCACATAGGCCCATGCGCCTAGGGTTTGAGGGGGAAAGAGTCCTAGGAGGGGAAGGCACCTCCTAGGTGCCTTGGGGGGGAGGGAAACCCCCTTGGCCGCCGCACCCCTAGGAGATTGGATCTCCTAGGGCCGGCCACCCCCTTGGCCCTCCTATATATAGTGGGGGGAGAGGAGGGACTTCATACCTGAACGCCTTGGCCTTTGGTTGCCTCCTTCTCCCTCCCCAACACCTCCTCCACCTCCATAGTGCTTAGCGAAGCTCTGCCGGAGTACTGCAGCTCCATCAACACCACGCCGTCGTGCTGCTGCTGGTGCCATCTCCCTCAACCTCTCCTCCCTCCCTTGCTGGATCAAGAAGGAGGAGAC
>NW_021309350.1:0-995 GCF_002162155.2 Triticum dicoccoides
CTATTCGAATAGCCGCGTCCGCGGTAAAGGACTACTTGGTTGCCTATACAGTTCATAGACAAGTAAATGGAAACTACTAAAAGCCTCAAGATAAGAGTGAGTGCCGAGGATGGCTCTTCCGTAGGAAGACGGAGGTGGATCCTCGGTGGTGTATTGAAGTGGTGAGTAGTGGACTCGTGTGCGCAAAACCATTTCAAGTTGGAGTATCGTAGGATAGCCTAGCCAAGAGTCAAAGCTGGCTTGCTGCAATAACTCCACCAACCCTTCTTGATACTAAGCATGTATGTAGGATCTGATGTAAGTCTTGCTGAGTACCTTTGTACTCATGTTGCTATAATCTACATTTTTACAGAAGACGCTGCAACCCCTTCTGATGGGTTCTATGTAGACGTTGACATCAACGAGTAGGCTAAAGACCCAGGTGGTGACCCTGAGCTTGTGAAGGACCACGTAGTATAGCTAGCCTTTCCAAGCCTCCTTTATTTTACTAGTTGTCTGTACTCAGACAAGTTACCTCCGCTGCTGGTTTGTATGACTGTATGATTTGTATGTTGGGTCGTGAGACCCGTACCTTTGTGTATGTTATGTATGGCTCCCTGAGCCTTAAATAAAGTACTTGTGTCGTAGAGTCATGTTGTGATGTTTCGTTGTAATTGCACATATCGAGCATATTGTGTGTATGACTGAAATGCTTGGTATGTGTGGGATCTGACTATCTAGTTGTTTATCTTTAGTAGCCTCTCTTACCGGGAAATGTCTCCTAGTGTTACCGCTGAGCCATGGTAGCTTGCTACTGCTCTGGAACACTTAGGCTGGCCGGCATGTGTCCTTCTTCGTTCCTGTGTCTGTCCCTTCGGGGAAATGTCACGCTTTGAGTACCGGAGTCCTGTTAGCCCGCTACAGCCCGGTTTACCGGAGTCCTGCTAGCCCAGTGCTACAGCCCGGACCCACTTGCTGATGACCGACACGTTCGAAGCTGGGTCATGGATGCCTGT
>NW_021309351.1:0-1760 GCF_002162155.2 Triticum dicoccoides
ATGAGGACATGACTATCTTGGATATGACCAAAAATATTGCATATATGCATATTTGTCAGGTGATTTCTAGTGTAAACTATTCAATAATCTATTTATGTTATCCAGAACAAAAATACTTCACACACTTTATTGTTTTATCTAATTGCAGGTGTATGGGACATTGTACAATCCACATATGAAGATAAGGAAGAAAGAGATGTTTATTTGCTGTCCAAAAAGTTCTCTCACGTCACTTTTGGCCCAAGAGAAGATAGAGTCCAAGTCTCTCACGTTCTGGATTCAGATTCGGACTGCACAGACATACCTGACTCAAAACGCACACAAGTTTTTCATACGGACTCCGAATTGGGTGATTCTTTTTTTGTTGGAAACTAGATTTCGTGCACTTTCCAACCCAATTGGAATCACCTTCAAATTCGTCCGGATCGTTGAGTTGTGGACGAAACAATCTGATGCTGCAGCAGAATCCGAGTCAAACTACAAGTCCAAAGGTGTTACATCACCTCCACTTGGGCCCATTGGCCTTGTACGACCTAGATTTAGTTTTAGGCTGACTTGGGACGTCCTCCCACCTCCTTGGCCGCCACCCCTTGCTCCTATATAAGTAGATCCATCTAGTAGCTTTTCCTTGGGATTTGTTTAGTTAAAAGTTAGCCAACGCAACTTCGTGTACTTCGTTTGTGTCCAATGACCAGACCAAGACCGCTTACGGATCCCCACCATTATCAATACCTCATATATATTTGCAATATTCAGATTGCTTTATCATATTCTTGCTCGTTCTTCGATTGCTTGCAGGAATAGACCTTCGTGGTCAGGCTGACCGTGCTTCCGGCATCGTCAGTAACCTCAGGAGATTGGTTTAGCGATTGCTAAGGTGCAACGTCGTGCACGTTTGTAGTCGGATCGTCAAAGCCGTCTCCACCAAATCGATAGTTATCATCTCATCGAAAGATGGGACACCCTCGCCTCTATCACGGCCTCACGCACGGTATCCCCACGGGTGTCGCCTTACCTTTGCCCAGGACCGTTTGCGCCTTTTGGCTCACGTATATGATAGTGTTGCTAGCATCCATATGATAAGGAGCCCGGGCTGACATGACTAGTCGTAAACCCAAAGTGGCACAGACTTACAGGGACAGGCATTCATGACCCAGCTTCGAACGTGTCAGTCAACAGCAAGTGGGTCCGGGCTGTAGCACTGGGCTAGCAGGACTCCGGTAAACCGGGCTGTAGTGGGCTAACAGGACTCCGGTACTCAATGCGTGACATTTCCCCGAAGGGACAGACACCGGAACGAGGAAGGACACATGCCGGCCAGCCTAAGTGTTCCAGAGCAGTAGCAAGCTACCATGGCTCAGCGGTAACACTAGGAGACATTTCCCGGTAAGAGAGGCTACTAAAGATAAACAACTAGATGGTCAGATCCCACACATACCAAGCATTTCAAGCATACACACAATATGCTCGATATGTGCAAATACAACAAGGCATCACAACATGACTCTATGACACAAGTACTTTATTTAAGGCTCAGAGAGCCATACATAACATACACAAAGGTACGGGTCACATGACCCAGCATTCAAGTCATACAGTCATACAAACCAGCAGCGGAAGTAACTTGTCTGAGTACAGACAACTAGTAAAATAAAAGAGGCTTGGAAAGCCTAGCTATACTACGTGGTCCTTCACAAGCTCAGGATCACCACCTGGGCCTTAGCCTACTCATTGATGTCAACGTCTACGTAGAACCCATC
>NW_021309352.1:0-1139 GCF_002162155.2 Triticum dicoccoides
GATGAACTACTTTCCAGTAAGGGAGCAGGTACAGTTACCTCGTCAAGTTCTACTTTCCTCCCACTCACTTCTTTCGAGAGAAACTCCTTCTCTAGAAATGATCCATTCTTAGCAACGAATGTTTTGCCTTCGGATCTGTGATAGAAGGTGTACCCAACAGTTTCCTTTGGGTATCCTATGAAGACACATTTCTCCGATTTGGGTTCGAGCTTATCAGGTTGAAGCTTTTTCACATAAGCATCGCAGCCCCAAACTTTAAGAAACGACAACTTTGGTTTCTTGCCAAACCACAGTTCATAAGGCGTCGTCTCAACGGATTTTGATGGTGCCCTATTTAATGTGAATGCGGCCGTCTCTAAAGCATATCCCCAAAATGATAGCGGTAAATCAGTAAGAGACATCATAGATCGCACCATATCTAGTAAAGTACGATTACGACGTTCGGACACACCATTACGCTGTGGTGTTTCGGGTGGCGTGAGTTGCGAAACTATTCCACAGTTTTTCAAATGTACACCAAACTCGTAACTCAAATATTCTCCTCCACGATCAGATCGTAGAAACTTTATTTTCTTGTTACGATGATTTTCAACTTCACTCTGAAATTCTTTGAACTTTTCAAATGTTTCAGACTTATGTTTCATTAAGTAAATATACCCATATCTGCTTAAATCATCTGTGAAGATGAGAAAATAACGATATCCGCCACGAGCCTCAATATTCATCGGGCCACATACATCGGTATGTATGATTTCCAACAAATCTGTTGCTCTCTCCATAGTACCGGAGAACGGTGTTTTAGTCATCTTGCCCAAGAGGCACGGTTCGCAAGTACCAAGTGATTCATAATCAAGTGGTTCCAAAAGTCCATCGGTATGGAGTTTCTTCATGCGCTTTATACCGATATGACCTAAACGACAGTGCCACAAATAAGTTGCACTTTCATTATCAACTCTGCATCTTTTGGCTTCAACATTATGAATATGTGTATTACTACTATCGAGATTCAATAAAAATAGACCACTCTTCAAGGGTGCATGACCATAAAAGATATTACTCATATAAATAGAACAACCATTATTCTCTGATTTAAATGAATAACCGTCTCGCATTAAACAAGATCCAGATATAATGTTCAT
>NW_021309353.1:0-1035 GCF_002162155.2 Triticum dicoccoides
CGCCTACGCAAGATTTGACGGTATGCTAGCCCCCGGAGGCCGCCGGCCACAGTCATAGACGTGCGAAGAGCAATCCGCGTAGAGGGAAGTGTTCAGATACTTCTCCATCACAAAAAATTATGAAAAATTACCATCAGTCCTATAGCACATGTGCCCACGTTGTGTAAAAAACTCATGATTTTATCGCGCTCCAAGTATTTAATAATATTCACGCTGCATCGTTACCGCAGAACGTCTACTACCGTTTCATTGCCGTCCGTGAGGGGGGCCACAACCCGGAGATGCGTGCCGCCTCTTCGGACATGCCACAACACCACCCCAAATGTATGAGGACCCGGTACGACGCTCCGGTGGCATTGCTACCCCCCAGGGCCCCCGTCCTACCTAACCCTGTAGCGTTTGACCACGTGATCTAGCCCTTTGACTTTGCACGGACGGGCTTTGACCAGTGGACCTCTCCACCCGGTTGTGTTAGGTCGGCCCAGAGGAACACTTTGGAGCAACATCCGGGCCAGGCCCACAGCTACATCCACTCCGTGTAGACCCGACGCGTCCGTTTCCCCCTCTAGGTGCCGGCGACGGCGGCTTCCGTGAGGGGGGGGGGCACACCCCGGAGACGCGTGCTGGGCGTTTGCAACCGCCTCAACACTTCCAGACTTGTGAGAGGCCGCCTACGCAAGATTTGACGGTATGCTAGCCCCCGGAGGCCGCCGGCCACAGTCGTAGACGTGCGAAGAGCAATCCGCGTAGAGGGAAGTGTTCAGATACTTCTCCATCACAAAAAATTATGAAAAATTACCATCAGTCCTATAGCACATGTGCCCATGTTGTGTAAAAAACTCATGATTTTATCACGCTCCAAGTATTTAATAATATTCACGTTGCATCGTTACCGCAGAACGTCTACTACCGTTTCATTGCCGTCCGTGAGGGGGGCCACAACCCGGAGACGCGTGCCGCCTCTTCGGACATGCCACAACACCACCCCGCATGTATGAGGGCCCGGTACGACGCTCCGGTGGCATTGCTACCCCC
>NW_021309354.1:0-1818 GCF_002162155.2 Triticum dicoccoides
TCACCGCCCTAGGTGCCGACCCATCAGAGATGCAGTTGATGATGGTGCAGCGGAGAAGACGACAAAAGCACAAGACTTCAAATTTAGTCATAATCGTCCGCTTCACTCCCGCTACGACTGAGGGGGAATGTTAGAATATAGTTTTGGTTTAGAGATAGAGATAAAGAGTAGAGATCAAATATGTTTAAACCATGTATTACTTGTCTTGTACTCCAAGTCTCTACCCCTTATACATGTTTAAACCATGTATTACTTGGAATTCACTAGAGGCTTCTCTCAAGATAGCAAATAATACTGTGGGTGAACAAATTACTGCCGAGCAATTGATAAAAAAGCGCAAAGTATGACGATATCTAAGGCAATGATCATGAATATAGGCATCACGTCCGTGTCAAGTAGACCGAAGCGGTTCTGCATCTATTACTATTACTTTACACATTGGCCGACTCCTGCATGCATCTAGAGTATTAAGTTCATGAAGAACAAAGTAACACATTAAGTAAGATGACATGATGTAAAGGAATTAACTCAAGCAATATGATGAAAACTCCATTTTTTTTAACCTCGATGGCAACAATACAGTACGTGTCTTGCTGCCCCTACTGTTACTGGGAAAGGACACGGGATATTGAACCCAAAGCTAAGCATTTCTCCCATTGCAAGAAAAACCAGTCTAGTTGGCCAAACCAAACCGATAGTTCGAAGAAAATTACTAAGATATCAATCATGCATAAAAGAATTCAGAGAAGATTTAAATAATATTCATAAATAAGTTGATTATAAATCCACAATTCATCGGATCTCGGCAAACACACCGCAAAAAAGTATTACATCGAATAGATCGCCAAGAACATTGAGGCGAACATGGTATTGAGAATCAAAGAGAGAGAGAAAAAAACATCTACCTACTAGCTATGAACCCGTATGTCTGAGGTAAACTACACACGCTTTATCGGAAAGGCAATAGAGTTGATGTAGAAGCCCCCCGTGATCGAATCCCCTCCGGCAGGGTGCCGAAAAAGATCCCTACATGTACAGAAGGTTGCGGCGGTGAAAAAGTCTTTTCGTGGATGTCTCTGATGGTTTATGGATATTTGAGAATATATAGGCAAAAAAATTAGGTCAGGAGGGTCACGGGGGGAGGGGGGCACAAGGCTGGGGGGCACGCCCTACCCCCTGGGGGTGCCCTCCGTCCTTGTGGCCATCTCGTGGCTTCTCCGACTTCATCTTCAAGTCTCCTTGTTGTCTTCTGGTCCAAGATAAATCATTGCGAAAGTTTTATTCCGTTTGGACTCTGTTTGATATTCCTTTTCTACGAAACTCAAAAACAAGAAAAAATAGGAACAGACACTGAGCTCTAGGTTAATAGGTTAGTTCCAAAAATAATATAAAATTACATATTAATGCATATAAAACATCCAAAACAGATAATATTAGCATGAAATAATTAAAAATTATAAATACGTTGCACACGTATCAGGCATCATCTAACTATGCATGGGCAGTGTGCGATGCGTTGTGTGCTAGTTAGAAGTTAGCATGCACAGACTTTGGTGATGTTTGGTTCTTTAGTCCTAGGACTTTTTTTAGTCTCAACTAAAAAGTCTCTAGTCCCTAAAAAATCCCTCCATGTTTGTTTCTAGAGACTAAAAAGTCTCTATTCCCTTCCTAGAGATTATTAAATGACCATGTTGCTCCTAGTATATAGAAAAATAACAATTAAACAACACCATGGGGTGGCGAACCAATGGATGCATGGAGGGGCATTATTGGAAAAGTCTCAAAAAGTCCCAAAAAGACTCTGCTTGAGAGTCTTCT
>NW_021309355.1:0-1289 GCF_002162155.2 Triticum dicoccoides
TGCAAAACTAGTGAAAGCACAAACGGCAGCAGCAACTCGTCTCTCCTCAGGATATTGTAAACATGTAAATCGTTGTTCAGTTTCTAACTCCCAAGTAAGATATATATCAGGAACATATCTACCCTCAAATGGTGGAATATTCAATTTCAGTTTAGGAATATGGACATCATCTCGTACCTGAGGTGGTGGTGCAGGCCTACCATTACGAATATATACCTGAGGTCGACCTGCTGGTGGTGGTACAGGTGGCTGCACGTAGTGTTGATTTTGATCAACCTCATCCTCATAATCTCCCACATAATCATCCTCCTCCGCATCAGCAGCAGGAGCCACAGAAGTATCAACAGCAGCACCAACAGTTTGGCCAAACGCAAGAGGAACACGGCTTGCTCGGCGGAGGTCTGCTTCGCGACGTGGAGGAAGTCGTTGTTGTTGTTGTTGGGGAGGTGCGTTAGGTGCAGCGGGTGGTGGTGGTGGAAGACGCGCGAGCAATTCATTAAACTTGTTATCGAGCTTTGTTTCGAACGTCTTCTCAAGGCCAGTGATCTTCTCCATGGCCTCTTCAAAATTGTTCAACACATCTTGCACCTGTTCAGTCATCATGTGCTGAAACTTATCATGAAGCTCCTTGTTCGATAAATTCTCCCAGTCAATCTCGTCGGCTTGTGATCCTGTGATGAGGACATGACTACCTTGGATATGACCAAAAATATTGCATATATGCATATTTGTCAGGTGATTTCTAGTGCAAACTATTCAATAATCTATTTGTGTTATCCAGAACAAAAATACTTCACACACTTTTGTGTTTTGTCTAATTGCAGGTGTATGGGACATTTGTACAATCCACATATGAAGATAAGGAAGAAAGAGATGTTTATTTGCTGTCCAAAAAGTTCTCTCACGTCACTTTTGGCCCAAGAGAAGATAGAGTCCAAGTCTCTCACGTTCTGGATTCAGATTCGGACTGCACAGACATATCTGACTCAAAACGGACACAAGTTTTTCATACGGACTCCGAATTGCGTGATTCTTTTTTTGTTGGAAACTAGATTTCGTGCACTTTCCAACCCAAGTGGAATCACCTTCAAATTCGTCCGGAGCGTTGAGTTGTGGACGAAACAATCTGATGCTGCAGCAGAATCCGAGTCAAACTACAAGTCCAAAGGTGTTACATCACCTCCACTTGGGCCCATTGGCCTTGTACGACCTAGATTTAGTTTTAGGCTGCCTTGGGACGTCCTCCCACCTCCTTGGCCGCCACCCCTTGCTCCTATATAAGTAGATCC
>NW_021309356.1:0-1048 GCF_002162155.2 Triticum dicoccoides
TAGATGAAACCCACTAGCATGAGTAGGAGTTGTTTGAGCCCTGTTGTGCCTACTCATTCATGCTTGTTTGTCATGCCTGCTACTGCTTAGAGTTGTGTCAGGTCTGATTCATCCGGGATGAATCAGAGGTGTGTGAACATGTCCTACTGTGTGTGAGCTAAGTGTGTGAACACGATTTGGTAAAGGTAGCGGTGAGAGGCCATGTAGGAGTACATGGTGGGTTGTCTCATTGCAGCCGTCCTCAGGAACTGAGTTCTGTGTTTGTGATCCATGATTCAGCTACTACCATACATTGGGCCCTGAAATATGACCCCGCTCGACTTCTTATTCACCCTCGTCCTCTGTCCAGGAGTTGCAAGTAGTTTCTGGTGTTTGTAGTATGCTGGAGGCCGTGGACAGCGCTGACCGTAGGGGTGGGCTGTGATGTGGGCTGTGATGCGGTAGGCACGTGGCCGGGTAAACCGGGCACCCGTTTGGTGTCACGGAACCCTGTTCACATCGTTTGGGGCTGTGAGCGAAACTCTGGCCGGATCTCCTCATGGATGGAACCCGAATAGGCGATAAACCTGGACTAGAGACTTGAGTGTTTAGGTAGGTCGTGGTCTACACCCACGTCGGCTTTCGCTTGAAGTCTGTCGAGCACATGTCGTGTGCAGACGCTAAGTGGTGGAAACATGTATGAAGAAGTACACCCCTGCAGGGTTAACATCATCTATTCGAATAGCCGTGTCCGCGGTAAAGGACTTCTGGGTTGCTTATATCAGTTCATAGACAAGTGAAAGTGGATACTTTAAAATACGCAAGATAAGCGTGAGTGCTATGGATGGCGTTCTCGTAGGGAGACGGGGGCGGATCCATAGTGGTGTATTGATATGGTGAATATGTGGACTCGTGTGCGCCACCTCAAAAGAGTCGCTTGCAGTCGTAGTTTAGGATAGCCACCGAGTCAAAGCTGGCTTGCTGCAGTTAAACCCCACCATCCCCTTGTTGAAAATGATGCATATGTAGTTAGTTCTGATGTAAGACTTGCTGGGTACATTTGTACTCA
>NW_021309357.1:0-1202 GCF_002162155.2 Triticum dicoccoides
CTGTGTGCAAACGTCCCTACAAGCTCGGCCCCGAAGAGTTGAAGGAGTTGAAGAAACAACTCGATGAGCAAGAAAGATTGGGTCTCATTCGGCCTAGTACTTCTCCGTGGGGTTGTGGTGTTCTTTTTGTGAAGAAGAAGGATGGATCGAGTCGACTTTGTGTTGATTACCGTCCAGTAAACAAGAAGACCATCAAGAACAAATACCCACTTCCCAACATCAATGAGCTGTTCGAACAACTCAAGGGTGCTCAAGTATTCTCCAAGCTTGATCTCCGTATGGGTTATCATCAGATTCGTATTCGTGAGCAAGATATTCCCAAGACGGCGTTCAGGACAAGCTTTGGTTCATATGAATACACCGTCATGTCTTTTGGCCTCGCCAACGCTCCTCCGACGTTCTCTCGCATGATGAACTTCATCTTCAACCCCTACACCAATGAATTCGTTTTGGTCTATCTCGACGACATTCTGGTTGTCTCGAAGAACAAGGAAGATCATGCCAAGCACTTGCGTTTGGTTCTTGACAAGCTTAGGGAACATCAGTTCTACGCCAAGTTCTCCAAGTGTGAATTTTGGCTCGATGAGGTTCTTTATCTTGGTCATATCATCTCTGCCAAGGGCATTTCCGTGAATCCTGAGAAGGTGTCCGCAATTGTGAATTGGGAACCTCCTCAGAACGTGAAGCAACTCCGCAGTTTCCTCGGTCTCGCAAGCTATTGCAAAAGATTCGTTGAAAACTTTTCTAAGATCGCCAAGCCTCTCTCAAATCTTCTTCAGAAGCACGTCAAGTACGTTTGGTCTCCGGAGTGTGATATTGCTTTCAACTCTTTGAAAGAGAAATTGGTCACTGCTCCAGTTCTGACTCCGCCTGATGAAACCAAGCCGTACGAGGTCTTTTGTGATGCCTCTCTCCAAGGTCTCGGTGCTGTACTGATGCAAGAGAAGAAAGTTGTTGCTTATACCTCTCGCCAGTTGAAACCTAATGAGAAGAACTACCCCACTCATGATCTCGAGTTGGCGGCAGTTGTGCACGCTTTGTTGACTTGGAGACATCTTCTATTGGGAAGGAAAGTGGATATTTTCACTGATCACAAGAGTCTCAAGTACATCTTCACTCAGCCTAATCTCAACCTCAGGCAGACTCGATGGGTCGAAATGATTCAAGAGTACAATCCGAGTATCGAGTATACTCCAGGCAAG
>NW_021309358.1:0-2189 GCF_002162155.2 Triticum dicoccoides
TATCCCTCCCCTTCTTTGTTCGAGGTAAACCTAAAACAAAGTCCATAGATATATCCTCCCAAGGAACACTAGGTACAGGCAAAGGCATATATAAACAATGAGGATTGAGTCGTGACTTAGCTTTTTGACATGTAGTGCAGCGAGCAATAAAACGCTCAACATCCCGTCTCATCTTTGGCCAAAATAAATGTGTAGCAAGTACGTCCTCCGTCTTCTTCACGCCAAAGTGTCCCATTAATCCTCCTCCATGCGCCTCCTGCAACAACAAAAGACGAACGGAGCTAGCTGGAATGCATAGCTTGTTAGCACGAAACACAAATCCATCGTTAACGACTGATGAGGACATGACTACCTTGGATATGACCAAAAATATTGCATATATGCATATTTGTCAGGTGATTTCTAGTGCAAACTATTCAATAATCTATTTATGTTATCCAGAACAAAAATACTTCACACACTTTTGTGTTTTGTCTAATTGCAGGTGTATGGGACATTTGTACAATCCACATATGAAGATAAGGAAGAAAGAGATGTTTATTTGCTGTCCAAAAAGTTCTCTCACGTCACTTTTGGCCCAAGAGAAGATAGAGTCCAAGTCTCTCACGTTCTGGATTCAGATTCGGACTGCACAGACACACCTGACTCAAAACGGACACAAGTTTTTCATACGGACTCCGAATTGGGTGATTCTTTTTTTTGTTGGAAACTAGATTTCATGCACTTTCCAACCCAATTAGAATCACCTTCAAATTCGTCCGGAGCGTTGAGTTGTGGACGAAACAATCTGATGCTGCAGCAGAATCCGAGTCAAACTACAAGTCCAAAGGTGTTACATCACCTCCACTTGGGCCCATTGGCCTTGTACGACCTAGATTTAGTTTTAGGCTGCCTTGGGACATCCTCCCACCTCCTTGGCCGCCACCCCTTGCTCCTATATAAGTAGATCCATCTAGTAGCTTTTCCTTGGGATTTGTTTAGTTAAAAGTTAGCCATTGCAACTTCGTGTACTTCGTTTGTGTCCAACGACCAGACCAAGACCGCTTACGGATCCCCACCATTATCAATACCTCATATATATTTACAATATTCAGATTGCTTTATCATATTCTTGCTCGTTCTTCGATTGCTTGCAGGAATAGACCTTCATGGTCACGCTGACCGTGCTTCCGGCATCGTCAGTAACCTCAGGAGATTGGTTTAGCGATTGCTAAGGCGCAACGTCGTGCATGTTTGTAGTCGGATCGTCAAAGTCGTCTCCACCAAATCGATAGTTATCATCTCATCGAAAGATCGGGACACCCTCGCCTCTATCAAGTGGTATCAGTTTTCAGGTTGCTCGGTGAGAATTTCCAGTTTTCCTAGATTAGATTTACTTTCTTACCTATTGTCCAAGAAAAAGCCACAAAAAAGAGTTAGATCTATTCATCCTTGGTCCAAGCCAGTCTGAGCCTTTGCAATTTTCTTTTCATTGATTGCATAGTTGAATTATCGATTGCATTGTCGTGTCGAGTTGCTGGTCTTCGTGTCTAGTTCGTTTAGAGTTTCGAGTTCTGTTCACATTAGTCACGCCACCGCTGCTTCATTATCTCTTCCGCTGTCCACCACCCATCCATCAATTTCCACCACGTGCTACCCACCATTCATTGTCATAATAATAGTTGAGATCGTTCACATCTTCACTTGATCCAATCTGCATCTTATCTAGTTTGTTTTGGAAAGAGGGAGAAAAAAAGAGAGAAAAAAAAGGAAAAAAAAAGTCAGAGAAAAAAAAGGAGAGAAAGAAAAAAAAGTGTGAGGAAAAAAAAGAGAGAAGAAAAAAAACAAAAAAATCGGCACAAACTTTTTCAGGGGAAAGTTGGAGACAAAGTTGTTGATATATCCTGCTTGGCTGTTGTTTCACCTCATTATCTTCACTGCTGTTGTGATCTTCACTTATATCTTGCTGTCAAGAGCTACTTAGTATCCTTCATTGATGCTAGTTGTGCTACGCCGTGACCTCATTAGTGTTCTAGGCTCGCGTCTCTAGTCCGGTCTAGCCTAGGACCAGCACAGTACCGTCGTTGAGCGTTTATTCAACATTGCATCTTTGAATTGATTATTGCTAATCTTTTGCTACCATATATAGCCAACCCAGCTCCACATATTTCTACACCGTATATACGTACGCTCCCCTGGCAATCGCTTTA
>NW_021309359.1:0-1101 GCF_002162155.2 Triticum dicoccoides
GTGGTGCTTAGAAGCGACGAACTGTAGCAACGGTGCACAGTTAGGGGAGAACACTTCTTGAAATTTGTGTAAGGGATCATCTTATTTACTACCGTCGTCCTAAGTAAACAAGATGCATAAACATGATAAACATCACATGCAATCAAATAGAGTAGTGACATGATATGGCCAATATCATATAGCTCCTTTGATCTTCATCTTCGGGGCTCCATGATCATCTTGTCACCGGCATGACACCATGATCTCCATCATCATGATCTCCATCATCGTGTCTTCATGAAGTTGTCACGCCAACGACTACTTCTACTTCTATGACTAACGTTTAGCAATAAAGTAAAGTAAGTTACATGGCGTTCTTTAATGACACGCAGGTCATACAAAAAATAAAGACAACTCCTATGGCTCCTGCCGGTTGTCATACTCATCGACATGCAAGTCGTGATTCCTATTACAAGAACATGATCAATCTCATACATCACATATATCATTCATCACATCCTTTTTGGCCATATCACATCACATAGCATACCCTGCAAAAACAAGTTAGACGTCCTCTAATTGTTGTTTGCATGTTTTACGTGGCTGCTATGGGTTTCTAGCAAGAACGTTTCTTACCTACGCAAGACCACAACGTGATATGCCAATTGCTATTTACCCTTCATAAGGACCCTTTTCATCGAATCCGTTCCGACTAAAGTGGGAGAGACTGGCACCCGCTAGCCACCTTATGCACCAAGTGCATGTCAATCGGTGGAACCTGTCTCGCGTAAGAGTACGTGTAAGGTCGGTCCGGGCCGCTTCATCCCACAATACCGTCGAAACAAGATTGGACTAGTAACGGTAAGCATATTGAACAACATCAACGCCCACAACTACTTTGTGTTCTACTCGTGCAAAGAATCTACGCAATAGACCTAGCTCATGATGCCACTGTTGGGGAACGTAGCAGAAATTCAAAAAATTTCCTACGTAACACCAAGATCTATCTATGGAGAGACCAGCAACGAGTAGAAAGGAGAGTGCATCTACATACCCTTGTAGATCGCTAAGCGGAAGCGTTCAAGTGAACGGGGTTGATGGAGTCGTACTCGTCGTGATTCA
>NW_021309360.1:0-2020 GCF_002162155.2 Triticum dicoccoides
TCGTCGTCGTATCCCCGCCCCAGCTCGGCCATGGCTGGCACGAAGCCTTTGCCAACAGCGGTTGTAGCTCTCTCCGCCTGCAGCTGCAGCATCTGGTGCGCCACACCCCCTCTGTACGCGCCGTCGGCGCTCGCCGCAGGGTGCACACTGCACGCACCATCGTCTTCTTCTTCCCTGGGCAACCCAATTCAACGTCTGGTCGTTGTAGCAAAACAGCTTGTCGTTTGTAGCTTTTCGTTCCCGGGTTGCAGCAAAAATGGAGCGCCACTATGTCTCGCCGTACCAATCCCTGACATGTAGCAAAAATAATCACAGGTTCCAGCTGCTACAGATGCTGCTTCCAGCAATTCTTCTACCGGTTGCAACTTTTGTGTTCTCGATTCCAGCAAAAATGACAGCAATGGCGCAGTCCGCTCTCCACCCTAGTAACAAATGTCCTGGCTGGTTCCATCTATTTGTGTCGCTGGTTCCAACTTTTTGCTCTGCCGGTTGTAGCACCGCACCCATGTCTTGTCCACGCTGGCTTTTGGATGTAGCACCGCCCCATGTCGTTGAAGCTTCCGCGAGCCCTGGTTCCAGCTTTTTGTACCGTTGGTTCCAGCATCGACAGTGACGGGCGGTTGCAGTTCGTCGGCCGCCGGTTATAGCACGGCCCGGGCCGGTTGCAGCTCGCCCGCTGTTGGTTGTCACCGCTTGATGCCGGGATCCAGTTCGCTAGCATCACAACATCGCCGGGCAGTGGCGGAGCTAGGATTTTCGACATGGGTATGCGGAGTTAAAAAATATAGTTTTTGTAGCAACAATGTGTCCAACAATTCAGTTACATTTTGCAAGAACAAGGAGAATCATAATATAATTCTATGATCACCGTTTTGGAAGCGAGAAATGATGGTGTCTTCCTTTACTTGCATGACGAATTTATGCTTAAAAAATACTATGAAGGTGGCATGGTGGAAAGTTTTACAAATTTGAATGTTCATAATTCAGAAATTTAGATGCATAAACTTCACCTTGGTTTCATTGTGGTTCTTCTCAAGGTTTATAGCGAGCCAATGCAAACCGGTCTCAAAATTGACTACAACAGATTAAAGACAAAATCATGATTAAACACTCACAAAGAAGAATCAAAAGATGGTTCAATTGTGCACGCCTCCGTTGCCAACATGTCTTCTACTCCCTCCATTCCTAAATATTTGTTTTTCTAAAGATTTCAACAAGTGACTATATACGGAGCAAAATGAGTGAATCTACTCTAAAATATGTTTATATACATCCGTATGTGGTAGTCCATTTAAAATTTATAAAAGGACAAATATTTAGGAACGGAGGGGAGGGAGTAGATGGCAGATCCATTCGTGCGCCGGTGCGTGCCATGACGTTGCCGAGTGTGTACTGCGACAGACGTGGGCACGCGAAGGAGATCAATCGGTGAGAGGCGGCGATCTGCGACGGCGGACAAGAGAGATGATGCGGTGGTTGCTTCTGATGGCCGATGCAGGCATGCGGCGTGGCGATGTGCCTCTGTTTCATGATGGGGCGCGGCCGCGGTTGAATCAGCAGAATCGTAGGCTCGTTGGCTCCTGGTCGAGCTGTCTCCTCCACTTCCATCAATCCGGCCAGCGTTAAGCCTCAATATAAGGCCTAGTAGCAACGTCGCAGCCCAATAAAGGCCCAAGTGGCGTTGAATCGTTCTTTTCCTCGTTTCTCATGTCATGTACGTACAGCTAGGCTGCCATACGTTACATACAGAGGATAGCTTTTCCCATAGCAAGGCGACTCCTGAATATGCTCCATGGTGAGCCCATGACTCTCGACAATGTTGCGCATGATACTATCCTATGGAAGTTCACGTCTCATGGAGAATACTCGGCGTCGACGGCCTATATGGCGCAGTTTGCGGGACACACGACAAGCATCATACCTGCTGCTGTTTGGAAGGGTTGGGCCCCTCCGAAATGCATTTTTTTTTGCTTGGTTGATAATTCAAAACAGAGTTTGGACAGCTGATCGATTGCACCGT
>NW_021309361.1:0-652 GCF_002162155.2 Triticum dicoccoides
TTGGTGACAAGCTCGAGTTCATCGAAAACAGAGTTCACTCGCATCTTCTATGATGTTTTTGATGTTGGAGGTTATGCCGGTTCTTCTCAGTTGGAGGTTTCACTCCTCTATTTGTTGGCATACCTCCCCTGCCTCTTCTCACTATATTATTGGTTCTTGTTTGGTTCTTGTCTTTGTGAGTTTTTGGAGCTTATGGTCATCTTGGTGACAATCTCGAGTCTATCGAAAATGGAGTTCACTCGAATCTTCTATGATGTTTTCGATGTTGGAGGTTATGCCGGTTCTTCTCAGTTGGAGGTTTCACTCCTCTATTTGTTGGCATACCTCCCCTGCCTCTTCTTACTATATTATTGGTTCTTGTTTGGTTCTTCTCTTTGTGAGTTTTGGAGCTTATGGTCATCTTGGTGATAAGCTCAAGTTCATCAAAAACGTAGTTCACTCGCATCTTCTATGATGTTTTCGATGTTGGAGGTTATGCCGGTTCTTCTCAGTTGGAGGTTTCACTTCACTATTTGTTGGCATACCTCCCCTGCCTCTTCTTCCTATATTATCAGTTCTTGTTTGGTTATTCTGTTTGTGAGTTTTGGAGCTTATGGTCATCTTGGTGACAAGCTCGAGTTCATCAAAAACAGAGTTCACTCGCATCTTCTAT
>NW_021309362.1:0-868 GCF_002162155.2 Triticum dicoccoides
GAGCTAGTTCTACTCTAGTGAAAAAATATTTGAACTAGCTTGTAGAGCTAGTTCAACTCTAGTGTAAAATTTTTGAACTAGGTTATAGATCTAGTTCAACTTTAGTGTAAAATTATTTGAACTAGTTTCTAGAGCTAGTTCAACTCTAGTGTAAAATTATTTGAACTAGCTTGTAGAGCTAGTTCAACTCTAGTGTAAAATTATTTGTACTAGGTTATAGGGCTAGTTCAACTATAGTGTAAAACTATTTGAACTAGACTATAGAGCTAGTTCCACTCTAGTGTAAAATTATTTGAACTAGCTTGTAGAGCTAGTTCAACTCTAGTGTAAAACTATTTGTACTAGGTTATATAGCTAGGTCAACTCTAGTGTAAAATTATTTGAACTGGCTTGTAGAGCTACTTCAACTCTAGTGTAAAATTATTTGAACTAGCTTGTAGAGCTAGTTTAACTCTAGTGTAAAATTATTTGTACTTGGTTATAGAGCTAGTTCAACTCTAGTGTAAAACTATTTGAACTAGATTGTAGAGCTAGTTCAACTCTAGTGTAAAATTATTTTTACTAGGTTATAGAGCTAGTTCTACTCTAGTGCAAAATTATTTGAACTAGCTTGTAGAGCTTGTTCAACTCTACAAGCTTGTAGAGCTAGTTCAACTCAAGTGTAAAATTATTTGAAATAGTTTGTAGAGCTTGTTCAACTCTAGTGTAAAATTATTTGAACTAGCTTGTAGAGCTAGTTCAACTCTAGTGTAAAATTATTTGTACTAGGTTATAGGGCTAGTTCAACTATAGTGTAAAACTATTTGAACTATACTATAGAGCTAGTTCCACTCTAGTGTAAAATTATTTGAACTAGCTTGTAGAGCTA
>NW_021309363.1:0-895 GCF_002162155.2 Triticum dicoccoides
GCCCGCTCGTTGCCGTGCTCCGGCACCCCGGAGCCCCTCTACCCCCTGCGGCCATCGGCCTGCGCCCGCGTGCGCGCTCGACGCGCCGGGCCCGCGCCTCGGCCGCGCTCACAGCGGCGCCCCTGCCGAGGCCGCTCCTCCCTCCGTCCGCCCCTGTTCCGTGCGCCGTCGCACTCCCCGTCCTTCGCCCGGTTGGCGCCCGGCGAGCCCCGCCGTGGTCACCAACCCCCCTGCTCCGGCGATCTGCCGGCTCCGCCCGCCCCTGTGGTGCGCCCGAAAGAGCGGGTGCTGGGCACCGTTGCGCCCGCGCCCGTTCGGGCGACAACCGCGCGTCCATGCGCCCGAAAACCGCAAGGCCCCCTGGGGCCAATGACGTGGGGGCCCCACGCCCAGAACGGTTTAAAAAAAAAGGGGGAAATAAAAAAAATAAATAAATAATAAAATAAATAAAAACAATAAATATAATTAATAAAATTAAAATGATTTAATAAAATTATTAATTAATTAATTAATTAATTAAGTTAATTAATCTGGTTTAATTAAATTAATTAACTAGTTAAGTTTAATTAAACTGTAATTAGATTAACCTAAACCCTAATTAACCTAAATAGAGAATGACAGGTGGGTCCCACTGGACCCACATGTCAGGGTTGACTCAGTCAACCCCTGTTGACTGCTGACGTCAGCATGACATCATGCTGACGTCATAAATACCTTTTTTTCGAATTAATTAAATAAATAATTAAATTCCAAAATTATTAAAATCTTTTAAAAATCATATCTTTTAATCCGTAACTCGGATTAAAATATTTTCAACATGAAAGTTGCTCAGAACGACGAGACGATTCCGGATACGCAGTCCGTTCGTCCACCACACCCCCCTAACCTATCGAAC
>NW_021309364.1:0-572 GCF_002162155.2 Triticum dicoccoides
CTTATAGCTCAAAATAATCAGTAAATGCATGAAAAATAACAAATGAAGTCAGAAAGGGTTGTAAATTGATGATTTGGCTTTGAATGGTGCATTTTGAACACAGAAAAACAATGGAGTTCAAATAAGTGTAACAGACGAGTTTCCGTATGAAACTCTGATACTTCGAAAGAGATTATCCGTTTTGTACACGAAGTGCATCCAGTTTTTGCCGTAACCCTCTCTACTTTCTCGCACATGCTATGTGGGTGAAATGATGATACCATGCCAACTTAGAACCTTTTCAGAGTTCATTTCAAATGCTTTTCAATTTCATGGTCTTATAGCTCAAAATAATCAGTAAATGCATGAAAAATAACAAATGAAGTCAGAAAGGGTTGTAAATTGATGATTTGGCTTTGAATGGTGCATTTTGAACACAGAAAAACAAGGGAGTTCAAATAAGTTCAAAAATATGAAATCCCTTTGTAAAAGACGAGTTTCCATATGAAACCCTGATACTTCGAAAGAGATTGTCCATTTTGTACACGAAGTGCATCCAGTTTTTGTCGTAACCCTCTCTACTTTCTCGCACA
>NW_021309364.1:1250-1937 GCF_002162155.2 Triticum dicoccoides
ATACTTCGAAAGAGAGTGTCCGTTTTGTACACGAAGTGCATCCAGTTTTTGCCGTAACCCTCTCTACTTTCTCGCACATGCTATGTGGCTGAAATGATGATACCATGCGAACTTGGACCCTTTTCAGAGTTCATTTCAAATGCTTTTCAATTTCATGGTTTTATAGCTCAAAATAATCAGTAAATGCATGAAAAATAACAAATGAAGTCAGAAAGGGTTGTAAATTGAGGATGTGGCTTTGAATGGTGCAATTTCAACACAGAAAAACAAGGGAATTCAAATAAGTTAAAAAAATGAAATCCCTTTGTAACAGACGAGTTTCCATATGAAACCCTGATACTTTGAAAGAAATTGTCCGTTTTGTACACGAAGTGCATCTAGTTTTTGCCGTAACCCTCTCTACTTTCTCGCACATGCTATGTGGGTGAAATGATGATACCATGCCTACTTGGAACCTTTTCAGAGTTCATTTCAAATGATTTTCAATTTCATGGACTTATAGCTCAAAATAATCAGTAAATGCATGAAAAATAACAAATGAAGTCAGAAAGGGTTGTAAATTGATGATGTGGCTTTGAATGGTGCATTTTGAACACGGAAAAACAAGGTAGTTCAAATAAGTGTAACAGACGAGTTTCCGTATGAAACTCTGATACTTCGAAAGAGATTATCCGTTTTGTACACGAA
>NW_021309364.1:1947-2827 GCF_002162155.2 Triticum dicoccoides
TCTTATAGCTCAAAATAATCAGTAAATGCATGAAAAATAACAAATGAAGTCAGAAAGGGTTGTAAATTGATGATTTGGCTTTAAATGGTGCATTATGAACACAAAAAAACAATGGAGTTCAAATAAGTGTAACAGACGAGTTTCCGTATGAAACTCTCATACTTCGAAAGAGATTGTCCGTTTTGTACACGAAGTGCATCCAGTTTTTGCCGTAACCCTCTCTACTTTCTCGCACATGCTATGTGGGTGAAATGATGATACCATGCCAACTTGGAACCTTTTCAGAGTTCATTTCAAATGCTTTGCAATTTCATGGTCTTATAGCTCAAAATAATTAGTAAATGCATGAAAAATAACAAATGAAGTCAGAAAGGGTTGTAAATTGATGATGTGGCTTTGAGTGGTGCATTTTGAACACAGGAAAACAAGGGAGTTCAAATAAGTTAAAAAAATGAAATCCCTTTGTAACAGACGAGTTTCCATATGAAACCCTGATACTTCGAAAGAGATTGTCCATTTTGTACACGAAGTGCATCCAGTTTTTGCCGTAACCCTCTCTACTTTCTCGCACATGCTATGTGGCTGAAATGATGATACCATGCGAACTTGGACCCTTTTCAGAGTTCATTTCAAATGCTTTTCAATTTCATGGTTTTATAGCTCAAAATAATCAGTAAATGCATGAAAAATAACAAATGAAGTCAGAAAGGGTTGTAAATTGAGGATGTGGCTTTGAATGGTGCAATTTCAACACAGAAAAACAAGGGAATTCAAATAAGTTAAAAAAATGAAATCCCTTTGTAACAGACGAGTTTCCATATGAAACCCTGATACTTTGAAAGAAATTGTCCGTTTTGTACACGAAGTGCATCTAGTTTTT
>NW_021309364.1:8640-10414 GCF_002162155.2 Triticum dicoccoides
ATGATGATACCATGCCAACTTGGAACCTTTTCAGAGTTCATTTCAAATGCTTTTCAATTTCATGGTCTTATATCTCAAAATAATTAGTAAATGCATGAAAAATAACAAATGAAGTCAGAAAGGGTTGTAAATTGATGATGTGGCTTTGAGTGGTGCATTTTGAACACAGAAAAACAAGGGAGTTCAAATAAGTTAAAAAAATGAAATCCCTTTGTAACAGACGAGTTTCCATATGAAACCCTGATACTTTGAAAGAGATTGTCCATTTTGTACACGAAGTGCATCCAGTTTTTGTTGTAACCCTCTCTACTTTCATGCACATGCTATGTGGCTACAATTATGATACCATGCGAACTTGGACCCTTTTCAGAGTTCATTTCAAATGCTTTTCAATTTCATGGTTTTATAGCTCAAAATAATCAGTAAATGCATGAAAAATAACAAATGAAGTCAGAAAGGGTTGTAAATTGAGGATGTGGCTTTGAATGGTGCATTTTCAACATAGAAAAACAAGGGAATTCAAATAAGTTAAAAAAATGAAATCCCTTTGTAACAGACGAGTTTCCATATGAAACCCTGATACTTCGAAAGAAATTGTCCGTTTTGTACACGAAGTGCATCTAGTTTTTGCCGTAACCCTCTCTACTTTCTCGCACATGCTATGTGGGTGAAATTATGATACCATGCCTACTTGGAACCTTTTCAGAGTTCATTTTAAATGCTTTTCAATTTCACGGTCTTGTAGCTCAAAATAATCAGTAAATGCATGAAAAATAACAAATGAAGTCAGAAAGGGTTGTAAATTGATGATTTGGCTTTGAATGGTGCATTTTGAACACAGAAAAACAATGGAGTTCAAATAAGTGTAACAGACGAGTTTCCGTATGAAACTCTGATACTTCGAAAGAGATTATACGTTTTGTACACGAAGTGCATCCAGTTTTTGCTGTAACCCTCTCTACTTTCTCGCACATGCTATGTGGGTGAAATGATGATACCATGCCAACTTGGAACCTTTTCAGAGTTCATTTCAAATGCTTTTCAATTTCATGGTCTTATAGCTCAAAATAATCAGTAAATGCATGAAAAATAACAAATGAAGTCAGAAAGGGTTTTAAATTGATGATGAGGCTTTGAATGGTGCATTTTGAACACAGAAAAACAAGGGAGTTCAAATAAGTTCAAAAAATGAAATCCCTTTGTAAAAGACGAGTTTCCATATGAAACCCTGATACTTCGAAAGAGATTGTCCATTTTGTACACGAAGTGCATTCAGTTTTTGCCGTAACCCTCTCTACTTTCTCGCACATGCTATGTGGGTGAAATGATGATACCATGCCAACTTGGAACCTTTTCAGAGTTCATTTCAAATGCTTTTCAAGTTCATGGTCTTATAGCTCAAAATAATCATTAAATGCATGAAAAATAACAAATGAAGTCAGGAAGGGTTGTAAATTGATGATTTGGCTTTCAATGGTGCATTTTGAACACAGAAAAACAATGGAGTTCAAATAAGTGTAACAGACGAGTTTCTGTATGAAACTCTGATACTTCGAAAGAGATTGTCCGTTTTGTACACGAAGTGCATCCAGTTTTTGCCGTAACCCTCTGTACTTTCTCGCAGATGGTATGTGGCTGAAATGATGATACCATGCCAACTTGGAACCTTTTCAGAGTTCATTTCAAATGCTTTTCAATTTCATGGTCTTATAGCTCAAAATAATCAGTAAATGCATGAAAAATAACGAATGAAGTCAGAAAGGGTTGTAAATTG
>NW_021309364.1:13282-14570 GCF_002162155.2 Triticum dicoccoides
GAATTGATGATGTGGCTTTGAATGGTGCATTTTGAACACAGAAAAACAAGGGAGTTCAAATAAGTACAAAAAAATGAAATCCCTTTGTAAAAGACGAGTTTCCATATGAAACCCTAATACTTCGAAAGAGATTGTCCATTTTGTACATGAAGTGCATCCAGTTTTTGCCGTAACCCTCTCTACTTTCTCGCTCAAGCTATGTGGGTGAAATGATGATACCATGCCAACTTGGAACCTTTTCAGAGTTCATTTCAAATGCTTTTCAATTTCATGGTCTTATAGCTCAAAATAATCAGTAAATGCATGAAAAATAACAAATGAAGTCAGAAAGGGTTGTAAATTGATGATTTGGCTTTAAATGGTGCATTATGAACACAGAAAAACAATGGAGTTCAAATAAGTGTAACAGACGAGTTTCCGTATGAAACTCTTATACTTCGAAAGAGATTGTCCGTTTTGTACACGAAGTGCATCCAGTTTTTGCCGTAACCCTCTCTACTTTCTCGCACATGCTCTGTGGGTGAAATGATGATACCATGCAAACATGGAACCTTTTCAGAGTTCATTTCAAATGCTTTTCAATTTCATGGTCTTATAGCTCAAAATAATCAGTAAATGCATGAAAAATAACAAATGAAGTCAGAAAGGGTTGTAAATTGATGATGTGGCTTTGAATGGTGCATTTTGAACACAGAAAAACAAGGGAGTTCAAATAAGTTCAAAAAAACGAAATCCCTTTGTAAAAGACGAGTTTCCATACGAAACCCTGATACTTCGAAAGAGATTGTCCATTTTGTACACGAAGTGCATCCAGTTTTTGCCGTAACCCTCTCTACTTTCTGGCACATGCTATGTGGGTGAAATGATGATACCATGCCAACTTGGAACCTTTTCAGAGTTCATTTCAAATGCTTTTCAATTTCATGGTCTTATAGCTCAAAATAATCAGTAAATGCATGAAAAATAACAAATGAAGTCAGAAAGGGTTGTAAATTGATGATTTGGCTTTAAATGGTGCATAATGAACACAGAAAAACAATGGAGTTCAAATAAGTGTAACAGACGAGTTTCCGTATGAAACTCTGATACTTCGAAAGAGATTGTCCGTTTTGTACACGAAGTGCATCCAGTTTTTTCCATAACCCTCTCTACTTTCTCGCACATGCTATGTGGGTGAAATGATGATACCATGCCAACTTGGAACCTTTTCAGAGTTCATTTCAAATGCTTTTCAATTTCATGGTCTTATAGCTCAAAATAATCAGTAAATGCATGAAAAATAACAAAT
>NW_021309364.1:14580-15508 GCF_002162155.2 Triticum dicoccoides
TTTCTCGCACAAGCTATGTGGGTGAAATGATGATACCATGCCAACTTGGAACCTTTTCAGAGTTCATTTCAAATGCTTTTCAATTTCATGGTCTTATAGCTCAAAATAATCAGTAAATGCATGAAAAATAACAAATGAAGTCAGAAAGGGTTGCAAATTGATGATGTGGCTTTGAGTGGTGCATTTTGAACACAGAAAAACAAGGGAGTTCAAATAAGTTAAAAAAAATGAAATCCCTTTGTAACAGACGAGTTTCCATATGAAACCCTGATACTTCGAAAGAGATTGTCCGTTTTGTACATGAAGTGCATCCAGTTTTTGCCGTAACCCTCTCTACTTTCTCGCACATGCTATGTGGCTGAAATGATGATACCATGCGAACTTGGACCCTTTTTAGAGTTCATTTCAAATGCTTTTCAATTTCATGGTTTTATAGCTCAAAATAATCAGTAAATGCATGAAAAATAACAAATGAAGTCAGAAAGGGTTGTAAATTGAGGATGTGGCTTTGAATGGTGCATTTTCAACACAGAAAAACAAGGGAATTCAAATAAGTTAAAAAAATGAAATCCCTTTGTAACAGACGAGTTTCCATATGAAACCCTGATACTTCGAAAGAAATTGTCCGTTTTGTACATGAAGTGCATCTAGTTTTTGCCGTAACCCTCTCTACTTTCTCGCACATGCTATGTGGGTGAAATGATGATACCATGCCTACTTGGAACCTTTTCAGAGTTCATTTCAAATGCTTTTCAATTTCATGGTCTTATAGCTCAAAATAATCAGTAAGTGCATGAAAAATAACAAATGAAGTCAGAAAGGGTTGTAAATTGATGATTTGGATTTGAATGGTCCATTTTCAACACAGAAAAACAATGGAGTTCAAATAAGTGTAACAGACGAGTTTCCATATGAAACTCTGATACTT
>NW_021309364.1:19985-28847 GCF_002162155.2 Triticum dicoccoides
GATTGTCCGTTTTGTACACGAAGTGCATCCAGTTTTTGCCGTAACCCTCTCTACTTTCTCGCACATGCTATGTGGCTGAAATGATGATACCATGCGAACTTGGACCCTTTTCAGAGTTCATTTCAAATGCTTTTCAATTTCATGGTTTTATAGCTCAAAATAATCAGTAAATGCATGAAAAATAACAAATGAAGTCAGAAAGGGTTGTAAATTGAGGATGTGGCTTTGAATGGTGCAATTTCAACACAGAAAAACAAGGGAATTCAAATAAGTTAAAAAAATGAAATCCCTTTGTAACAGACGAGTTTCCATATGAAACCCTGATACTTTGAAAGAAATTGTCCGTTTTGTACATGAAGTGCATCTAGTTTTTGCCGTAACCCTCTCTACTTTCTCGCACATGCTATGTGGGTGAAATGATGATACCATGCCTACTTGGAACCTTTTCAGAGTTCATTTCAAATGCTTTTCAAGTTCATGGTCTTATAGCTCAAAATAATCAGTAAATGCATGAAAAATAACAAATGAAGTCAGAAAGGGTTGCAAATTGATGATTTGGCTTTGAATGGTGCATTTTGAACACAGAAAAACAATGGAGTTCAAATAAGTGTAACAGACGAGTTTCCATATGAAACCCTGATACTTCGAAAGAGATTATCCGTTTTGTACACGAAGTGCATCCAGTTTTTGCCGTAACCCTCTCTACTTTCTCGCACATGCTATGTGGCTGAAATGATGATACCATGCGAACTTGGACCCTTTTCAGAGTTCATTTCAAATGCTTTTCAATTTCATGGTCTTATAGCTCAAAATAATCAGTAAATGCGTGAAAAATAACAAATGAAGTCAGAAAGGGTTGTAAATTGATGATTTGGCTTTGAATGGTCCATTTTCAACACAGAAAAACAATGGAGTTCAAATAAGTGTAACAGACGAGTTTCCGTATGAAACTCTGATACTTCGAAAGAGATTGTCCGTTTTGTACACGAAGTGCATCCAGTTTTTGCCGTAACCCTCTCTACTTTCTCGCACATGCTATGTGGGTGAAATGATGATACCATGCCAACTTGGAACCATTTCAGAGTTCATTTCAAATGCTTTTCAATTTCATGGTCATATAGCTCAAAATAATCAGTAAATGCATGAAAAATAACAAATGAAGTCAGAAAGGGTTGTAAATTGATGATTTGGCTTTAAATGGTGCATTATGAACACAGAAAAACAATGGAGTTCAAATAAGTGTAACAGACGAGTTTCTGTATGAAACTCTGATACTTCGAAAGAGATTGTCCGTTTTGTACACGAAGTGCATCCAGTTTTTGCCGTAACCCTCTCTACTTTCTCGCACATGCTATGTGGGTGAAATGATGATACCACCAACTTGGAACCTTTTCAGAGTTCATTTCAAATGCTTTGCAATTTCATGGTCTTATAGCTCAAAATAATCAGTAAATGCATGAAAAATAACAAATGAAGTCAGAAAGGGTTGTAAATTGATGATGTGGCTTTGAGTGGTGCATTTTGAACACAGAAAAACGAGGGAGTTCAAATAAGTTAAAAAAATGAAATCCCTTTGTAACAGACGAGTTTCCATATGAAACCCTGATACTTCGAAAGAGATTGTCCGTTTTGTACACGAAGTGCATCCAGTTTTTGCCGTAACCCTCTCTACTTTCTCGCACATGCTATGTGGCTGAAATGATGATACCATGCGAACTTGGACCCTTTTCAGAGTTCATTTCAAATGCTTTTCAATTTCATGGTTTTATAGCTCAAAATAATCAGTAAATGCATGAAAAATAACAAATGAAGTCAGAAAGGGTTGTAAATTGAGGATGTGGCTTTGAATGGTGCAATTTCAACACAGAAAAACAAGGGAATTCAAATAAGTTAAAAAAATGAAATCCCTTTGTAACAGACGAGTTTCCATATGAAACCCTGATACTTTGAAAGAAATTGTCCGTTTTGTACACGAAGTGCATCTAGTTTTTTCCGTAACCCTCTCTACTTTCTCGCACATGCTATGTGGGTGAAATGATGATACCATGCCTACTTGGAACCTTTTCAGAGTTCATTTCAAATGCTTTTCAATTTCATGGACTTATAGCTCAAAATAATCAGTAAATGCATGAAAAATAACAAATGAAGTCAGAAAGGGTTGTAAATTGATGATTTGGCTTTGAATGGTGCATTTTGAACACAGAAAAACAATGGAGTTCAAATAAGTGTAACAGACGAGTTTCCGTATGAAACTCTGATACTTCGAAAGAGATTATCCGTTTTGTACACGAAGTGCATCCAGTTTTTGCCGTAACCCTCTCTACTTTCTCGCACATGCTATGTGGGTGAAATGATGATACCATGCCAACTTGGAACCTTTTCAGAGTTCATTTCAAATGCTTTTCAATTTCATGGTCTTATAGCTCAAAATAATCAGTAAATGCATGAAAAATAACAAATGAAGTCAGAAAGGGTTGTAAATTGATGATGTGGCTTTCAATGGTGCATTTTGAACACAGAAAAACAAGGGAGTTCAAATAAGTTCAAAAAAACGAAATCCCTTTGTAAAAGACGAGTTTCCATACGAAACCCTGATACTTCGAAAGAGATTGTCCGTTTTGTACATGAAGGGCATCCACTTTTTGCCGTAACCCTCTCTACTTTCTCGCACATGCTATGTGGGTGAAATGATGATACCATGCCAACTTGGAACCTTTTCAGAGTTCATTTCAAATGCTTTTCAATTTCATGGTCTTATAGCTCAAAATAATCAGTAAATGCATGAAAAATAACAAATGAAGTCAGAAAGGGTTGTAAATTGATGATTTGGCTTTAAATGGTGCATTATGAACACAGAAAAACAATGGAGTTCAAATAAGTGTAACAGACGAGTTTCTGTATGAAACTCTGATACTTCGAAAGAGATTGTCCGTTTTGTACACGAAGTGCATCCAGTTTTTGGCGTCACCATCTCTACTTTCTCGCACATGCTATGTGGGTGAAATGATGATACCATGCCAACTTGGAACCTTTTCAGAGTTCATTTCAAATGCTTTTCAATTTCATGGTCTTATAGCTCAAAATAATCAGTAAATGCATGAAAAATAACAAATGAAGTCCGAAAGGGTTGTAAATTGATGATGTGGCTTTGAGTGGTGCATTTTGAACACAGAAAACAAGGGAGTTCAAATAAGTTAAAAAAATGAAATCCCTTTGTAACAGACGAGTTTCCATATGAAACCCTGATACTTCGAAAGAGATTGTCCGTTTTGTACACGAAGTGCATCCAGTTTTTGCCGTAACCCTCTCTACTTTCTCGCACATGCTATGTGGCTGAAATGATGATACCATGCGAACTTGGACCCTTTTCAGAGTTCATTTCAAATGCTTTTCAATTTCATGGTTTTATAGCTCAAAATAATCAGTAAATGCATGAAATATAACAAATGAAGTCAGAAAGGGTTGTAAATTGAGGATGTAGCTTTGAATGGTGCATTTTCAACACAGAAAAACAAGGGAATTCAAATAAGTTAAAAAAATGAAATCCCTTTGTAACAGACGAGTTTCCATATGAAACCCTGATACTTCGAAAGAAATTGTCCGTTTTGTACACGAAGTGCATCTAGTTTTTGCCGTAACCCTCTCTACTTTCTCGCACATGCTATGTGGGTGAAATGATGATACCATGCCTACTTGGAACCTTTTCAGAGTTCATTTCAAATGCTTTTCAATTTCATGGTCTTATAGCTCAAAATAATCAGTAAATGCATGAAAAATAACAAATGAAGTCAGAAAGGGTTGTAAATTGATGATTTTGCTTTGAATGGTGCATTTTGAACACAGAAAAACAATGGAGTTCAAATAAGTGTAACAGACGAGTTTCCGTATGAAACTCTCATACTTCGAAAGAGATTATCCGTTTTGTACACGAAGTGCATCCAATTTTTGCCGTAACCCTCTCTACTTTCTCGCACATGCTATGTGGGTGAAATGATGATACCATGCCAACTTGGAACCTTTTCAGAGTTCATTTCAAATGCTTTTCAATTTAATGGTCTTATAGCTCAAAATAATCAGTAAATGCATGAAAAATAACAAATGAAGTCAGAAAGGGTTGTAAATTGATGATGTGGCTTTGAATGGTGCATTTTGAACACAGAAAAACAAGGGAGTTCAAATAAGTTCAAAAAAACGAAATCCCTTTGTAAAAGACGAGTTTCCATACGAAACCCTGATACTTCGAAAGAGATTGTCCATTTTGTACACGAAGTGCATCCACTTTTTGCCGTAACCCTCTCTACTTTCTCGCACATGCTATGTGGGTGAAATGATGATACCATGCCAACTTGGAACCTTTTCAGAGTTCATTTCAAATGCTTTTCAATTTCATGGTCTTATAGCTCAAAATAATCAGTAAATGCATGAAAAATAACAAATGAAGTCAGAAAGGGTTGTAAATTGATGATTTGGCTTTAAATGGTGCATTATGAACACAGAAAAACAATGGAGTTCAAATAAGTGTAACAGACGAGTTTCTGTATGAAACTCTGATACTTCGAAAGAGATTGTCCGTTTTGTACACGAAGTGCATCCAGTTTTTGGCGTCACCATCTCTACTTTCTCGTACATGCTATGTGGGTGAAATGATGATACCATGCCAACTTGGAACCTTTTCAGAGTTCATTTCAAATGCTTTTCAATTTCATGGTCTTATAGCTCAAAATAATCAGTAAATGCATGAAAAATAACAAATGAAGTCAGAAAGGGTTGTAAATTGATGATGTGGCTTTGAGTGGTGCATTTTGAACACAGAAAAACAAGGGAGTTCAAATAAGTTAAAAAAATGAAATCCCTTTGTAACAGACGAGTTTCCATATGAAACCCTGATACTTCGAAAGAGATTGTCCGTTTTGTACACGAAGTGCATCCAGTTTTTGCCGTAACCCTCTCTACTTTCTCGCACATGCTATGTGGCTGAAATTATGATACCATGCGAACTTGGACCCTTTTCAGAGTTCATTTCAAATGCTTTTCAATTTCATGGTTTTATAGCTAAAAATAATCAGTAAATGCATGAAATATAACAAATGAAGTCAGAAAGGGTTGTAAATTGAGGATGTGGCTTTGAATGGTGCATTTTCAACACAGAAAAACAAGGGAATTCAAATAAGTTAAAAAAATGAAATCCCTTTGTAACAGACGAGTTTCCATATGAAACCCTGATACTTCGAAAGAAATATTCCGTTTTGTACACGAAGTGCATCTAGTTTTTGCCGTAACCCTCTCTACTTTCTCGCACATGCTATGTGGGTGAAAAGATGATACCATGCCTACTTGGAACCTTTTCAGAGTTCATTTCAAATGCTTTTCCATTTCATGGTCTTATAGCTCAAAATAATCAGTAAATGCATGAAAAATAACAAATGAAGTCAGAAAGGGTTGTAAATTGATGATTTTGCTTTGAATGGTGCATTTTGCACACAGAAAAACAATGGAGTTCAAATAAGTGTAACAGACGAGTTTCCGTATGAAACTCTGATACTTCGAAAGAGATTGTCCGTTTTGTACATGAAGTGCATCCAGTTTTTGCCGTAACCCTCTCTACTTTCTCGCACATGCTATGTGAGTGAAATGATGATACCATGCCAACTTGGAACCTTTTCAGAGTTCATTTCAAATGCTTTTCAATTTCATGGTCTTATAGCTCAAAATAATCAGTAAATGCATGAAAAATAACAAATGAAGTCAGAAAGGGTTGTAAATTGATGATGTGGCTTTGAATGGTGCATTTTGAACACAGAAAAACAAGGGAGTTCAAATAAGTTCAAAAAAACGAAATCCCTTTGTAAAAGACGAGTTTCCATACGAAACCCTGATACTTCGAAAGAGATTGTCCATTTTGTACACGAAGTGCATCAAGTTTTTGCCGTAACCCTCTCTACTTTCTCGCACATGCTATGTGGGAGAAATGATGATACCATGCCAACTTGGAACCTTTTCAGAGTTCATTTCAAATGCTTTTCAATTTCATGGTCTTATAGCTCAAAACAATCAGTAAATGCATGAAAAATAACAAAAGAAGTTAGAAAGGGTTGTAAATTGATGATGTGGCTTTGAATGGTGCATTTTGAACACAGAAAAACAAGGGAGTTCAAATAAGTTCAAAAAAATGAAATCCCTTGGTAACAGACGAGTTTCCATATGAAACCCTGATACTTCGAAAGAGATTGTCCGTTTTGTACACGAAGTGTATCCAGTTTTTGCCGTAACCCTCTCTACTTTCTCGCACATGCTATGTGGCTGAAATGATGATACCATGCCAACTTGGACCCTTTTCAGAGTTCATTTCAAATGCTTTTCAATTTCATGGTTTTATAGCTCAAAATAATTAGTAAATGCATGAAAAATAACAAATGAAGTCAGAAAGGGTTGTAAATTGAGGATGTGGCTTTGAATGGTGCATTTTGAACACAGAAAAACAAGGGAATTCAAATAAGTTAAAAAACTGAAATCCCTTTGTAACAGACGATTTTCCATATGAAACCGTGATACTTCGAAAGAAATTCTCCGTTTTGTACACGAAGTGCATCCAGTTTTTGCCGTAACCCTCTCTACTTTCTCGCACATGCTATGTGGGTGAAATGATGATACCATGCCTACTTGGAACCCTTTCAGAGTTCATTTCAAATGCTTTTCAATTTCATGGTCTTATAGCTCAAAATATGAAAAATAATAAATGAAGTCAGAAAGGGTTGTAAATTGATGATTTGGCTTTAAATGGTGCATTATGAACACAGAAAAACAATGGAGTTCAAATAAGTGTAATAGACGAGTTTCCGTATGAAACTCTGATACTTCGAAAGAGATTGTCCGTTTTGTACACGAAGTGCATCCAGTTTTTGCCGTAACCCTCTCTACTTTCTCGCACATGCTATGTGGGTGAAATGATGATACCATGCCAACTTGGAACCTTTTCAGAGTTCATTTCAAATGCTTTTCAATTTCATGGTCTTATAGCTCAAAATAATCAGTAAATGCATGAAAAATAACAAATGAAGTCAGAAAGGGTTTTAAATTGATGATGTGGCTTTGAATGGAGGATTTTCAACACAGAAAAATAAGGGAGTTCAAATAAGTTCAAAAAAATGAAATCACTTTGTAACAGACAAGTTTCCATATGAAACCCTGATACTTCGAAAGAGATTGTCCGTTTTGTACACGAAGTGCATCCAGTTTTTGTCGTAACCCTCTCTACTTTCTCGCACATGCTATGTGGCTGAAATGATGATACCATGCCAACTTGGACCCTTTTCAGAGTTCATTTCCAATGCTTTTCAATTTCATGGTTTTATAGCACAAAATAATCAGTAAATGCATGAAAAATAACAAATGAAGTCAGACAGGGTTGTAAATTGAGGATGTGGCTTTGAATGGTGCATTTTCAACACAGAAAAACAAGGGAATTCAAATAAGTTAAAAAAATGAAATCCCTTTGTAACAGACGAGTTTCCATATGAAACCCTGATACTTTGAAAGAAATTGTCCGTTTTGTACACGAAGTGCATCCAGTTTTTCCGTAACCCTCTCTACTTTCTCTCACATGATATGTGGGTGAAATGATGATACCATGCCTACTTGGAACCTTTTCAGAGTTCATTTCAAATGCTTTTCAATTTCATGGTCTTATAGCTCAAAATAATCAGTAAATGCATGAAAAATAACAAATGAAGTCAGAAAGGGTTGTAAATTGATGATTTGGCTTTGAATGGTGCATTTTCAACACAGAAAAACAATGGAGTTCAAATAAGTGTAACAGACGAGTTTCCGTATGAAACTCTGATACTTCGAAAGAGATTGTCCGTTTTGTACAGGAAGTGCATCCAGTTTTGGCCGTAACCCTCTCTACTTTCTCGCACATGCTATGTGGGTGAAATGATGATACCATGCCAACTTGGAACCTTTTCAGAGTTCATTTCAAATGCTTTTCAATTTCATGGTCTTATAGCTCAAAATAATCAGTAAATGCATGAAAAATAACAAATGAAGTCAGAAAGGGTTGTAAATTTATGATGTGGCTTTGAATGGTGCATTTTGAACACAGAAAAACAAGGGAGTTCAAATAAGTTCAGAAAAAATGAAATCCCTTTCTAAAAGACGAGTTTCCATATGAAACCCTGATACTTCGAAAGAGATTGTCCGTTTTGTACACGAAGTGCATCCAGTTTTTGCCGTAACCCTCTCTACTTTCTCGCACATGCTATGTGGGTGAAATGATGATACCATGCCAAGTTGGGACCTTTTCAGAGTTCATTTCAAATGCATTTCAGTTTCATGGTCTTATAGCTCAAAATAATCAGTAAATGCATGAAAAATAACAAATGAAGTCAGAAAGGTTTGTAAATTGATGATTTGGCTTTAAATGGTGCATTATGAACACAGAAAAACAATGGAGTTCAAATAAGTGTAACAGACGAGTTTCCATATGAAACTCTGATACTTCGAAAGAGATTGTCCGTTTTGTACACGAAGTGCATCCAGTTTTTGCCGTAACCCTCTCTACTTTCTCGCACATGCTATGTGGGTGAAATGATGATACCATGCCAACTTGGAACCTTTTCAGAGTTCATTTCAAATGCTTTTCAATTTCATGGTCTTATAGCTCAAAATAATCAGTAAATGCATGAAAAATAACAAATGAAGTCAGAAAGGGTTGTAAATTGATGATGTGGCTTTGAATGGTGCATTTTGAACACGGAAAAACAAGGGAGTTCAAATAAGTGTAACAGACGAGTTTCCGTATGAAACTCTGATACTTTGAAAGAGATTATCCGTTTTGTACACGAAGTGCATCCAGTTTTTGCC
>NW_021309364.1:29774-30863 GCF_002162155.2 Triticum dicoccoides
GGGTTGTAAATTGATGATGTGGCTTTGAATGGTGCATTTTGAACACAGAAAAACAAGGGAGTTCAAATAAGTTCAAAAAAATGAAATCCCTTTGTAAAAGACGAGTTTCCATATGAAACCCTGATACTTCGAAAGAGATTGTCCATTTTGTACACGAAGTGCATCCAGTTTTTGCCGTAACCCTCTCTACTTTCTCGCACATGCTATGTGGGTGAAATGATGATACCATGCCAACTTGGAACCTTTTCAGAGTTCATTTCAAATGCTTCTCAATTTCATGGTCTTATAGCTCAAAATAATCAGTAAATGCATGAAAAATAACAAATGAAGTCAGAAAGGGTTGTAAATTGATGATGTGCCTTTGAGTGGTGCATTTTGAACACCGAAAAACAAGGGAGTTCAAATAAGTTAAAAAAATGAAATCCCTTTGTAACAGACGAGTTTCCATATGAAACCGTGATACTTCGAAAGAGATTGTCCGTTTTGTACACGAAGTGCATCCAGTTTTTGTCGTAACCCTCTCTACTTTCTCGCACATGCTATGTGGCTGAAATGATGATACCATGCCTACTTGGAAGCTTTTCAGAGTTCATTTCAACTGCTTTTCAATTTCATGGTTTTATAGCTCAAAATAATCAGTAAATGCATGAAAAATAACAAATGAAGTCAGAAAGGGTTGTAAATTGATGATGTGGCTTTGAGTGGTGCATTTTGAACACAGAAAAACAAGGGAGTTCAAATAAGTTAAAAAAATGAAATCCCTTTGTAACAGACGAGTTTCCATATGAAACCCTGATACTTCGAAAGAGATTGTCCGTTTTGTACACGAAGTGCATCCAGTTTTTGCCGTAACCCTCTCTACTTTCTCGCACAAGCTATGTGGCTGAAATGATGATATCATGCGAACTTGGACCCTTTTCAGAGTTCATTTCAAATGCTTTTCAATTTCATGGTTTTGTAGCTCAAAATAATCAGTAAATGCATGAAAAATAACAAATGAAGTCAGAAAGGGTTGTAAATTGAGGATGTGGCTTTGAATGGTGCAATTTCAACACAGAAAAACAAGGGAATTCAAATAAGTTAAAAAAA
>NW_021309364.1:30873-32753 GCF_002162155.2 Triticum dicoccoides
AAGTAAGTTAAAAAATGAAATCCCTTTGTAACAGACGAGTTTCCATATGAAACCCTGATACTTTGAAAGAAATTGTCCGTTTTGTACACGAAGTGCATCTAGTTTTTGCCGTAACCCTCTCTACTTTCTCGCACATGCTATGTGGGTGAAATGATGATACCATGCCTACTTGGAACCTTTTCAGAGTTCATTTCAAATGCTTTTCAATTTCATGGTCTTATAGCTCAAAATAATCAGTAAATGCATGAAAAATAACAAATGAAGTCAGAAAGGGTTGTAAATTGAGGATGTGGCTTTGAATGGTGCAATTTCAACACAGAAAAACAAGGGAATTCAAATAAGTTAAAAAAATGAAATCCCTTTGTAACAGACGAGTTTCCATATGAAACCCTGATACTTTGAAAGAAATTGTCCGTTTTGTACACGAAGTGCGTCTAGTTTTTGCCGTAACCCTCTCTACTTTCTCGCACATGCTATGTGGGTGAAATGATGATACCATGCCTACTTGGAACCTTTTCAGAGTTCATTTCAAATGCTTTTCAATTTCATGGTCTTATAGCTCAAAATAATCAGTAAATGCATGAAAAATAACAAATGAAGTCAGAAAGGGTTGTAAATTGAGGATGTGGCTTTGAATGGTGCAATTTCAACACAGAAAAACAAGGGAATTCAAATAAGTTAAAAAAAATGAAATCCCTTTGTAACAGACGAGTTTCCATATGAAACCCTCATACTTTGAAAGAAATTGTCTGTTTTGTACACGAAGTGCATCTAGTTTTTTCCGTAACCCTCTCTACTTTCTCGCACATGCTATGTGGGTGAAATGATGATACCATGCCTACTTGGAACCTTTTCAGAGTTCATTTCAAATGCTTTTCAATTTCATGGTCTTATAGCTCAAAATAATCAGTAAATGCATGAAAAATAACAAACGAAGTCAGAAAGGGTTGTAAAATGATGATGTGGCTTTGAATGGTGCATTTTGAACATAGAAAAACAAGGGAGTTCAAATAAGTTCAAAAAAATGAAATCCCTTTGTAAAAGACGAGTTTCCATATGAAACCCTGATACTTCGAAAGAAATTGTCCGTTTTGTAGACGAAGTGCATCCAGTTTTTGTCGTAACCCTCTCTACTTTCTCGCACATGCTATGTGGGTGAAATGATGATACCACGCCAACTTGGAACCTTTTCAGAGTTCATTTCAAATGCTTTTCAATTTCATGGTCTTATAGCTCAAAATAATCAGTAAATGCATGAAAAATAACAAATGAAGTCAGAAAGGGTTGTAAATTGACGATGTGGCTATGAATGGTGCATTTTGAACACGGAAAAACAAGGGAGTTCAAATAAGTGTAACAGACGAGTTTCCGTATGAAACTCTGATACTTCGAAAGAGATTATCCGTTTTGTACACGAAGTGCATCCAGTTTTTGACGTAACCCTCTCTACTTTCTCGCACATGCTATGTGGGTGAAATGATGATACCATGCCAACTTGGAACCTTTTCAGAGTTCATTTCAAATGCTTATCAATTTCATGGTCTTATAGCTCAAAATAATCAGTAAATGCATGAAAAATAACAAATGAAGTCAGAAAGGGTTGTAAATTGATGATGTGGCTTTGAATGGTGCATTTTGAACACAGAAAAACAAGGGAGTTCAAATAAGTTCAAAAAAATGAAATCCCTTTGTAAAAGACGAGTTTCCATATGAAACCCTGATACTTCGAAAGAGATTGTCCATTTTGTACACGAAGTGCATCCAGTTTTTGCCGTAACCCTCTCTACTTTCTCGCACATGCTATGTGGGTGAAATGATGATACCATGCCAACTTGGAACCTTTTCAGAGTTCATTTCAAATGCTTTTCAATTTCATGGTC
>NW_021309364.1:34819-36982 GCF_002162155.2 Triticum dicoccoides
CGAAAGAGATTATCCGTTTTGTACACGAAGTGCATCCAGTTTTTGCCGTAACCCTCTCTACTTTCTCGCACATGCTATGTGGGTGAAATGATGATACCATGCCAACTTGGAACCTTTTCAGAGTTCATTTCAAATGCTTATCAATTTCATGGTCTTATAGCTCAAAATAATCAGTAAATGCATGAAAAATAACAAATGAAGTCAGAAAGGGTTGTAAATTGATGATGTGGCTTTGAATGGTGCATTTTGAACACAGAAAAACAAGGGAGTTCCAATAAGTTCAAAAAAATGAAATCCCTTTGTAAAAGACGAGTTTCCATATGAAACCCTGATACTTCGAAAGAGATTGTCCATTTTGTACACGAAGTGCATCCAGTTTTTGCCGTAACCCTCTCTACTTTCTCGCACATGCTATGTGGGTGAAATGATGATACCGTGCCAACTTGGAACCTTTTCAGAGTTCATTTCAAATGCTTCTCAATTTCATGGTCTTATAGCTCAAAATAATCAGTAAATGCATGAAAAATAACAAATGAAGTCAGAAAGGGTTGTAAATTGATGATGTGCCTTTGAGTGGTGCATTTTGAACACAGAAAAACAAGGGAGTTCAAATAAGTTAAAAAAATGAAATCCCTTTGTAACAGACGAGTTTCCATATGAAACCGTGATACTTCGAAAGAGATTGTCCGTTTTGTACACGAAGTGCATCCAGTTTTTGTCGTAACCCTCTCTACTTTCTCGCACATGCTATGTGGCTGAAATGATGATACCATGCCTACTTGGAACCTTTTCAGAGTTCATTTCAACTGCTTTTCAATTTCATGGTTTTATAGCTCAAAATAATCAGTAAATGCATGAAAAATAACAAATGAAGTCAGAAAGGGTTGTAAATTGATGATGTGGCGTTGAGTGGTGCATTTTGAACACAGAAAAACAAGGGAGTTCAAATAAGTTAAAAAAATGAAATCCCTTTGTAACAGACAAGTTTCCATATGAAACCCTGATACTTCGAAAGAGATTGTCCGTTTTGTACACGAAGTGCATCCAGTTTTTGCCGTAACCCTCTCTACTTTCTCGCACAAGCTATGTGGCTGAAATGATGATATCATGCGAACTTGGACCCTTTTCAGAGTTCATTTCAAATGCTTTTCAATTTCATGGTTTTGTAGCTCAAAATAATCAGTAAATGCATGAAAAATAACAAATGAAGTCAGAAAGGGTTGTAAATTGAGGATGTGGCTTTGAGTGGTGCAATTTCAACACAGAAAAACAAGGGAATTCAAATAAGTTAAAAAAAATGAAATCCCTTTGTAACAGACGAGTTTCCATATGAAACCCTGATACTTTGAAAGAAATTGTCCGTTTTGTACACGAAGTGCATCTAGTTTTTTCCGTAACCCTCTCTACTTTCTCGCACATGCTATGTGGGTGAAATGATGATACCATGCCTACTTGGAACCTTTTCAGAGTTAATTTCAAATGCTTTTCAATTTCATGGACTTATAGCTCAAAATAATCAGTAAATGCATGAAAAATAACAAATGAAGTCAAAAAGGGTTGTAAATTGATGATTTGGCTTTGAATGGTGCGTTTTGAACACAGAAAAACAATGGAGTTCAAATAAGTGTAACAGACGAGTTTCCGTATGAAACTCTTATACTTCGAAAGAGATTATCCGTTTTGTACACGAAGTGCATCCAGTTTTTGCCGTAACCCTCTCTACTTTCTGGCACATGCTATGTGGGTGAAATGATGATACCATGCCAACTTGGAACCTTTTCCGAGTTCATTTCAAATGCTTTTCAATTTCATGGTCTTATAGCTCAAAATAATCAGTAAATGCATGAAAAATAACAAACGAAGTCAGAAAGGGTTGTAAATTGATGATGTGGCTTTGAATGGTGCATTTTGAACATAGAAAAACAAGGGAGTTCAAATAAGTTCAAAAAAATGAAATCCCTTTGTAAAAGACGAGTTTCCATATGAAACCCTGATACTTCGAAAGAAATTGTCCGTTTTGTAGACGAAGTGCATCCAGTTTTTGTCGTAACCCTCTCTACTTTCTCGCACATGATATGTGGGTGAAATGATGATACCATGCCAACTTGGAACCTTTTCAGAGTTCATTTCAAATGTTTTTCAATTTCATGGTCTTATAGCTCA
>NW_021309364.1:37809-39273 GCF_002162155.2 Triticum dicoccoides
AAGGGTTGTAAATTGAGGATGTGGCTTTGAGTGGTGCATTTTGAACACAGAAAAACAAGGGAGTTCAAATAAGTTAAAAAAATTAAATCCCTTTGTAACAGACGAGTTTCCATATGAAACCCTGATACTTCGAAAGAGATTGTCCGTTTTGTACACGAAGTGCATCCAGTTTTTGCCGTAACCCTCTCTACGTTCTCGCACATGCTATGTGGCTGAAATGATGATACCATGCGAACTTGGACCCTTTTCAGAGTTCATTTCAAATGCTTTTCAATTTCATGGTTTTATAGCTCAAAATAATCAGTAAATGCATGAAAAATAACAAATGAAGTCAGAAAGGGTTGTAAATTGATGATGTGGCTTTGAATGGTGCATTTTGAACACAGAAAAACAAGGGAGTTCAAATAAGTTCAAAAAAATGAAATCCCTTTGTAAAAGACGAGTTTCCATATGAAACCCTGATACTTCGAAAGAAATTGTCCGTTTTGTAGACGAAGTGCATCCAGTTTTTGTCGTAACCCTCTCTACTTTCTCGCACATGCTATGTGGGTGAAATGATGATACCATGCCAACTTGGAACATTTTCAGAGTTCATTTCAAATGCTTTTCAATTTCATGGTCTTATAGCTCAAAATAATCAGTAAATGCATGAAAAATAACAAATGAAGTCAGAAAGGGTTGTAAATTGATGATTTGGCTTTGAATGGTGCATTTTGAACACAGAAAAACAATGGAGTTCAAATAAGTGTAACAGACGAGTTTCCGTATGAAACTCTGATACTTCGAAAGAGATTATCCGTTTTGTACACGAAGTGCATCCAGTTTTTGCCGTAACCCTCTCTACTTTCTCGCACATGCTATGTGGGTGAAATGATGATACCATGCCAACTTGGAACCTTTTCAGAGTTCATTTCACATGCTTTTCAATTTGATGGTCTTATAGCTCAAAATAATCAGTAAATGCATGAAAAATAACAAACGAAGTCAGAAAGGGTTGTAAATTGATGATGTGGCTTTGAATGGTGCATTTTGAACACAGAAAAACAAGGGAGTTCAAATAAGTTCAAAAAAATGAAATCCCTTTGTAAAAGACGAGTTTCCATATGAAACCCTGATACTTCGAAAGAAATTGTCCGTTTTGTAGACGAAGTGCATCCAGTTTTTGTCGTAACCCTCTCTACTTTCTCGCACATGCTATGTGGGTGAAATGATGATACCATGCCAACTTGGAACCTTTTCAGAGTTCATTTCAAATGCTTTTCAATTTCATGGTCTTATAGCTCAAAATAATCAGTAAATGCATGAAAAATAACAAATGAAGTCAGAAAGGGTTGTAAATTGATGATGTGGCTTTGAATGGTGCATTTTGAACACGGAAAAACAAGGGAGTTCAAATAAGTGTAACAGACGAGTTTCCGTATGAAACTCTGATACTTCGAAAGAGATTATCCGTTTTGTACACGA
>NW_021309364.1:39475-39978 GCF_002162155.2 Triticum dicoccoides
CTTTGAGTGGTGCATTTTGAACACAGAAAAACAAGGGAGTTCAAATAAGTTAAAAAAATGAAATCCCTTTGTAACAGACGAGTTTCCATATGAAACCCTGATACTTCGAAAGAGATTGTCCGTTTTGTACACGAAGTGCATCCAGTTTTTGTCGTAACCCTCTCTACTTTCTCGCACATGCTATGTGGCTGAAATGATGATACCATGCCTACTTGGAACCTTTTCAGAGTTCATTTCAACTGCTTTCCAATTTCATGGTTTTATAGCTCAAAATAATCAGTAAATGCATGAAAAATAACAAATGAAGTCAGAAAGGGTTGTAAATTGAGGATGTGGCTTTGAGTGGTGCATTTTGAACACAGAAAAACAAGGGAGTTCAAATAAGTTAAAAAAATTAAATCCCTTTGTAACAGACGAGTTTCCATATGAAACCCTGATACTTCGAAAGAGATTGTCCGTTTTGTACACGAAGTGCATCCAGTTTTTGCCGTAACCCTCTCTAC
>NW_021309364.1:42544-43749 GCF_002162155.2 Triticum dicoccoides
TTATAGCTCAAAATAATCAGTAAATGCATGAAAAATAACAAATGAAGTCAGAAAGGGTTGTAAATTGATGATGTGGCTTTGAGTGGTGCATTTTGAACACAGAAAAACAAGGGAGTTCAAATAAGTTAAAAAAATGAAATCCCTTTGTAACAGACGAGTTTCCATATGAAACCCTGATACTTCGAAAGAGATTGTCCGTTTTGTACACGAAGTGCATCCAGTTTTTGCCGTAACCCTCTCTACTTTCTCGCACAAGCTATGTGGCTGAAATGATGATATCATGCGAACTTGGACCCTTTTCAGAGTTCATTTCAAATGCTTTTCAATTTCATGGTTTTGTAGCTCAAAATAATCAGTAAATGCATGAAAAATAACAAATGAAGTCAGAAAGGGTTGTAAATTGAGGATGTGGCTTTGAATGGTGCAATTTCAACACAGAAAAACAAGGGAATTCAAATAAGTTAAAAAAAATGAAATCCCTTTGTAACAGACGAGTTTCCATATGAAACCCTGATACTTTGAAAGAAATTGTCCGTTTTGTACACGAAGTGCATCTAGTTTTTTGCCGTAACCCTCTCTACTTTCTCGCACATGCTATGTGGGTGAAATGATGATACCATGCCAACTTGGAACCTCTTCAGAGTTCATTTCAAATGCTTTTCAATTTGATGGTCTTATAGCTCAAAATAATCAGTAAATGCATGAAAAATAACAAACGAAGTCAGAAAGGGTTGTAAATTGATGATGTGGCTTTGAATGGTGCATTTTGAACACAGAAAAACAAGGGAGTTCAAATAAGTTCAAAAAAATGAAATCCCTTTGTAAAAGACGAGTTTCCATATGAAACCCTGATACTTCGAAAGAAATTGTCCGTTTTGTAGACGAAGTGCATCCAGTTTTTGTCGTAACCCTCTCTACTTTCTCGCACATGCTATGTGGGTGAAATGATGATACCATGCCTACTTGGAACCTTTTCAGAGTTCATTTCAAATGCTTTTCAATTTCATGGTCTTATAGCTCAAAATAATCAGCAAATGCATGAAAAATAACAAATGAAGTCAGAAAGGGTTGTAAATTGATGATGTGGCTTTGAATGGTGCATTTTGAACACGGAAAAACAAGGGAGTTCAAATAAGTGTAACAGACGAGTTTCCGTATGAAACTCTGATACTTCGAAAGAGATTATCCGTTTTGTACACGAAGTG
>NW_021309364.1:48308-49859 GCF_002162155.2 Triticum dicoccoides
AAAAAAATGAAATCCCTTTGTAACAGACGAGTTTCCATATGAAACCCTGATACTTCGAAAGAGATTGTCCGTTTTGTACACGAAGTGCATCCAGTTTTTGCCGTAACCCTCTCTACTTTCTCGCACATGCTATGTGGCTGAAATGATGATACCATGCGAACTTGGACCCTTTTCAGAGTTCATTTCAAATGCTTTTCAATTTCATGGTTTTATAGCTCAAAATAATCAGTAAATGCATCAAAAATAACAAATGAAGTCAGAAAGGGTTGTAAATTGAGGATGTGGCTTTGAATGGTGCAATTTCAACACAGAAAAACAAGGGAATTCAAATAAGTTAAAAAAATGAAATCCCTTTGTAACAGACGAGTTTCCATATGAAACCCTGATACTTTGAAAGAAATTGTCCGTTTTGTACACGAAGTGCATCTAGTTTTTTCCGTAACCCTCTCTACTTTCTCGCACATGCTATGTGGGTGAAATGATGATACCATTCCTACTTGGAACCTTTTCAGAGTTGATTTCAAATGCTTTTCAATTTCATGGACTTATAGCTCAAAATAATCAGTAAATGCATGAAAAATAACAAATGAAGTCAGAAAGGGTTGTAAATTGATGATTTGGCTTTGAATGGTGCATTTTGAACACAGAAAAACAATGGAGTTCAAATAAGTGTAACAGACGAGTTTCCGTATGAAACTCTGATACTTCGAAAGAGATTATCCGTTTTGTACACGAAGTGCATCCAGTTTTTGCCGTAACCCTCTCTACTTTCTCGCACATGCTATGTGGGTGAAATGATGATACCATGCCAACTTGGAACCTTTTCAGAGTTCATTTCAAATGCTTTTCAATTTCATGGTCTTATAGCTCAAAATAATCAGTAAATGCATGAAAAATAACAAACGAAGTCAGAAAGGGTTGTAAATTGATGATGTGGCTTTGAATGGTGCATTTTGAACACAGAAAAACAAGGGAGTTCAAATAAGTTCAAAAAAATGAAATCCCTTTGTAAAAGACGAGTTTCCATATGAAACCCTGATACTTCGAAAGAAATTATCCGTTTTGTAGACGAAGTGCATCCAGTTTTTGTCGTAACCCTCTCTACTTTCTCGCACATGCTATGTGGGTGAAATGATGATACCATGCCAACTTGGAACCTTTTCAGAGTTCATTTCAAATGCTTTTCAATTTCATGGTCATATAGCTCAAAATAATCAGTAAATGCATGAAAAATAACAAATGAAGTCTGAAAGGGTTGTAAATTGATGATGTCGCTTTGAATGGTGCATTTTGAACACGGAAAAACAAGGGAGTTCAAATAAGTGTAACAGACGAGTTTCCGTATGAAACTCTGATACTTCGAAAGAGATTATCCGTTTTGTACACGAAGTGCATCCAGTTTTTGCCGTAACCCTCTCTACTTTCTCGCACATGCTATGTGGGTGAAATGATGATACCATGCCAACTTGGAACCTTTTCAGAGTTCATTTCAAATGCTTATCAATTTCATGGTCTTATAGCTCAAAATAATCAGTAAATGCATGAAAAATA
>NW_021309364.1:52713-53216 GCF_002162155.2 Triticum dicoccoides
AGAAAGGGTTGTAAATTGATGATGTGGCTTTGAATGGTGCATTTTGAACACAGAAAAACAAGGGAGTTCAAATAAGTTCAAAAAAATGAAATCCCTTTGTAAAAGACGAGTTTCCATATGAAACCCTGATACTTCGAAAGAAATTATCCGTTTTGTAGACGAAGTGCATCCAATTTTTGTCGTAACCCTCTCTACTTTCTCGCACATGCTATGTGGGTGAAATGATGATACCATGCCAACTTGGAACCTTTTCAGAGTTCATTTCAAATGCTTTTCAATTTCATGGTCTTATAGCTCAAAATAATCAGTAAATGCATGAAAAATAACAAATGAAGTCAGAAAGGGTTGTAAACTGATGATGTCGCTTTGAATGGTGCATTTTGAACACGGAAAAACAAGGGAGTTCAAATAAGTGTAACAGACGAGTTTCCGTATGAAACTCTGATACTTCGAAAGAGATTATCCGTTTTGTACACGAAGTGCATCCAGTTTTTTCCGTAACC
>NW_021309364.1:53226-54526 GCF_002162155.2 Triticum dicoccoides
AGATTATCCGTTTTGTACACGAAGTGCATCCAGTTTTTGCCGTAACCCTCTCTACTTTCTCGCACATGCTATGTGGGTGAAATGATGATACCATGCCAACTTGGAACCTTTTCAGAGTTCATTTCAAATGCTTTTCAATTTCATGGTCTTATAGCTCAAAATAATCAGTAAATGCATGAAAAATAACAAACCAAGTCAGAAAGGGTTGTAAATTGATGATGTGGCTTTGAATGGTGCATTTTGAACACAGAAAAACAAGGGAGTTCAAATAAGTTCAAAAAAATGAAATCCCTTTCTAAAAGACGAGTTTCCATATGAAACCCTGATACTTCGAAAGAAATTATCCGTTTTGTAGACGAAGTGCATCCAATTTTTGTCGTAACCCTCTCTACTTTCTCGCACATGCTATGTGGGTGAAATGATGATACCATGCCAACTTGGAACCTTTTCAGAGTTCATTTCAAATGCTTTTCAATTTCATGGTCTTATAGCTCAAAATAATCAGTAAATGCATGAAAAATAACAAATGAAGTCAGAAAGGGTTGTAAATTGATGATGTCGCTTTGAATGGTGCATTTTGAACACGGAAAAACAAGGGAGTTCAAATAAGTGTAACAGACGAGTTTCCGTATGAAACTCTGATACTTCGAAAGAGATTATCCGTTTTGTACACGAAGTGCATCCAGTTTTTTCCGTAACCCTCTCTACTTTCTCGCACATGCTATGTGGGTGAAATGATGATACCATGCCAACTTGGAACCTTTTCAGAGTTCATTTCAAATGCTTATCAATTTCATGGTCTTATAGCTCAAAATAATCAGTAAATGCATGAAAAATAACAAATGAAGTCAGAAGGGGTTGTAAATTGATGATGTGGCTTTGAATGGTGCATTTTGAACACAGAAAAACAAGGGAGTTCAAATAAGTTCAAAAAAATGAAATCCCTTTGTAAAAGACGAGTTTCCATATGAAACCCTGATACTTCGAAAGAGATTGTCCATTTTGTACACGAAGTGCATCCAGTTTTTGCCGTAACCCTCTCTACTTTCTCGCACATGCTATGTGGGTGAAATGATGATACCATGCCAACTTGGAACCTTTTCAGAGTTCATTTCAAATGCTTTTCAATTTCATGGTCATATAGCTCAAAATAATCAGTAAATGCATGAAAAATAACAAATGAAGTCAGAAAGGGTTGTAAATTGATGATTTGGCTTTAAATGGTGCATTATGAACACAGAAAAACAATGGAGTTCAAATAAGTGTAACAGACGAGTTTCCGTATGAAACTCTGATACTT
>NW_021309364.1:57874-59962 GCF_002162155.2 Triticum dicoccoides
AAAAACAATGGAGTTCAAATAAGTGTAACAGACGAGTTTCCGTATGAAACTCTGATACTTTGAAAGAGATTGTCCGTTTTGTACACGAAGTGCATCCAGTTTTTGCCGTAACCCTCTCTACTTTCTCGCACATGCTATGTGGGTGAAATGATGATACCATGCCAACTTGGAACATTTTCAGAGTTCATTTCATATGCTTTGCAATTTCATGGTCTTATAGCTCAAAATAATCAGTAAATGCATGAAAAATAACAAATGAAGTCAGAAAGGGTTCTAAATTGATGATGTGGCTTTGAGTGGTGCATTTTGAACACAGGAAACAAGGGAGTTCAAATAAGTTAAAAAAATGAAATCCCTTTGTAACAGACGACTTTCCATATGAAACCCTGATACTTCGAAAGAGATTGTCCGTTTTGTACATGAAGTGCATCCAGTTTTTGCCGTAACCCTCTCTACTTTCTCGCACATGCTATGTGGCTGAAATGATGATACCATGCGAACTTGGACCCTTTTCAGAGTCCATTTGAAATGCTTTTCAATTTCATGGTTTTATAGCTCAAAATAATCAGTAAATGCATGAAAAATAACAAATGAAGTCAGAAAGGGTTGTAAATTGAGGATGTGGCTTTGAATGGTGCAATTTCAACACAGAAAAACAAGGGAATTCAAATAAGTTAAAAAAAATGAAATCCCTTTGTAACAGACGAGTTTCCATATGAAACCCTGATACTTCGAAAGAGATTGTCCGTTTTGTACACGAAGTGCATCCAGTTTTTGCCGTAACCCTCTCTACTTTCTCGCACATGCTATGTGGCTGAAATGATGATACCATGCGAACTTGGACCCTTTTCAGAGTTCATTTCAAATGCTTTTCAATTTCATGGTTTTATAGCTCAAAATAATCAGTAAATGCATGAAAAATAACAAATGAAGTCAGAAAGGGTTGTAAATTGAGGATGTGGCTTTGAATGGTGCAATTTCAACACAGAAAAACAAGGGAATTCAAATAAGTTAAAAAAATGAAATCCCTTTGTAACAGACGAGTTTCTATATGAAACCCTGATACTTTGAAAGAAATTGTCCGTTTTGTACACGAAGTGCATCTAGTTTTTGTCGTAACCCTCTCTACTTTCTCGCACATGCTATGTGGGTGAAATGATGATACCATGCCTACTTGGAACCTTTTCAGAGTTCATTTCAAATGCTTTTCAATTTCATGGTCTTATAGCTCAAAATAATTAGTAAATGCATGAAAAATAACAAATGAAGTCAGAAAGGGTTGTAAATTGATGATTTGGCTTTGAATGGTGCATTTTGAACACAGAAAAACAATGGAGTTCAAATAAGTGTAACAGACGAGTTTCCGTATGAAACTCTGATACTTCGAAAGAGATTATCCGTTTTGTACACCAAGTGCATACAGTTTTTGCCGTAACCCTCTCTACTTTCTCGCACATTCTATGTGGGTGAAATGATGATACCATGCCAACTTGGAACCTTTTCAGAGTTCATTTCAAATGCTTTTCAATTTCATGGTCTTATAGCTCAAAATAATCAGTAAATGCATGAAAAATAACAAATGAAGTCAGAAAGGGTTGTAAATTGATGATTTGGCTTTGAATGGTGCATTTTGAACACAGAAAAACAAGGGAGTTCAAATAAGTTCAAAAAAATGAAATCCCTTTGTAAAAGACGAGTTTCCATATGAAACCCTGATACTTCGAAAGAGATTGTCCATTTTGTACACGAAGTGCATCCAGTTTTTGCCGTAACCCTCTCTACTTTCTCGCACATGCTATGTGGGTGAAATGATGATACCATGCCAACTTGGAACCTTTTCAGAGTTCGTTTCAAATGCTTTTCAATTTCATGGTCATATAGCTCAAAATAATCAGTAAATGCATGAAAAATAACAAATGAAGTCAGAAAGGGTTGTAAATTGATGATTTGGCTTTAAATGGTGCATTATGAACACAGAAAAACATTGGAGTTCAAATAAGTGTAACAGACGAGTTTCTGTATGAAATTCTGATACTTCGAAAGAGATTGTCCGTTTTGTACACGAAGTGCATCCAGTTTTTGCCGTAA
>NW_021309364.1:62213-65301 GCF_002162155.2 Triticum dicoccoides
TGTAAATTGATGATTTGGCTTTGAATGGTGCATTTTGAACACAGAAAAACAATGGAGTTCAAATATGTGTAACAGACGAGTTTCCGTATGAAACTCTGATACTTCGAAAGAGATTATCCGTTTTGTACACGAAGTGCATCCAGTTTTTGCCGTAACCCTCTCCACTTTCTCGCACATGCTATGTGGGTGAAATGATGATACCATGTCAACTTGGAACCGTTTCAGAGTTCATTTCAAATGCTTTTCAATTTCATGGTCTTATAGCTCAAAATAATCAGTAAATGCATGAAAAATAACAAATGAAGTCAGAAAGGGTTTTAAATTGATGATGTGGCTTTGAATGGTGCATTTTGAACACAAAAAAACAAGGGAGTTCAAATAAGTTCAAAAAATGAAATCCCTTTGTAAAAGACAAGTTTCCATATGAAACCCTGATACTTCGAAAGAGATTGTCCATTTTGTACACGAAGTGCATTCAGTTTTTGCCGTAACCCTCTGTACTTTCTCGCACATGGTATGTGGGTGAAATGAGTATACCATGCCAACTTGGAACCTTTTTCAGAGTTCATTTCAAATGCTTTTCAATTTCATGGTCTTATAGCTCAAAATAATCAGTAAATGCATGAAAAATAACAAATGAAGTCAGAAAGGGTTGTAAATTGATGATTTGGCTTTGAATGGTCCATTTTCAACACAGAAAAACAATGGAGTTCAAATAAGTGTAACAGACGAGTTTCCGTATGAAACTCTGATACTTCGAAAGAGATTGTCCGTTTTGTACACGAAGTGCATCCAGTTTTTGCCGTAACCCTCTCTACTTTCTCGCACATGCTATGTGGGTGAAATGATGATACCATGCCAACTTGGAACCTTTTCAGAGTTCATTTCAAATGCTTTTCAATTTCATGGTCTTATAGCTCAAAATAATCAGTAAATGCATGAAAAATAACACATGAAGTCAGAAAGGGTTGTGAATTGATGATGTGGCTTTGAATGGTGCATTTTGAACACAGAAAAACAAGGGAGTTCAAATAAGTTCAAAAAAATGAAATCCCTTTGTAAAAGACGAGTTTCCATATGAAACCTAATACTTCGACAGAGATTGTCCATTTTGTACTCGAAGTGCATCCAGTTTTTGCCGTAACCCTCTCCACTTTCTCGCACAGGCTATGTGGGTGAAATGATGATACCATGCCAACTTGGAACCTTTTCAGAGTTCATTTCAAATGCTTTTCAATTTCATGGTCTTATAGCTCAAAATAATCAGTAAATGCATGAAAAATAACAATTGAAGTCAGAAAGGGTTGTAAATTGATGATTTGGCATTAAATGGTGCATTATGAACACAGAAAAACAATGGAGTTCAAATAAGTGTAACAGACGAGTTTCCGTATGAAACTCTGATACTTCGAAAGAGATTGTCCGTTTTGTACACGAAGTGCATCCAGTTTTTGCCGTAACCCTCTCTACTTTCTCGCACATGCTATGTGGGTGAAATGATGATACCATGCCAACTTGGAACCTTTTCAGAGTTCATTTCAAATGCTTTTCAATTTCATGGTCTTATAGCTCAAAATAATCAGTAAATGCATGAGAAATAACAAATGAAGTCAGAAAGGGTTGTAAATTGATGATGTGGCTTTGAGTGGTGCATTTTGAACACAGAAAAACAAGGGAGTTCAAATAAGTTAAAAAATGAAATCCCTTTGTAACAGACGAGTTTCCATATGAAACCCTGATACTTCGAAAGAGATTGTCCGTTTTGTACACGAAGTGCATCCAGTTTTTGCCGCAACCCTCTCTACTTTCTCGCACATGCTATGTGGCTGAAATGATGATACCATGCGAACTTGGACCCTTTTTAGAGTTCATTTCAAATGCTTTTCAATTTCATAGTTTTATAGCTCAAAATAATCAGTAAATGCATGAAAAATAACAAATGAAGTCAGAAAGGGTTGTAAATTGAGGATGTGGCTTTGAATGGTGCATTTTCAACACAGAAAAATAAGGGAATTCAAATAAGTTAAAAAAATGAAATCCCTTTGTAACAGACGAGTTTCCATATGAAACCCTGATACTTCGAAAGAAATTGTCCGTTTTGTACACGAAGTGCATCTAGTTTTTGCCGTAACCCTCTCTACTTTCTCGCACATGCTATGTGGGTGAAATGATGATACCATGCCTACTTGGAACCTTTTCAGAGTTCATTTCAAATGCTTTTCAATTTCATGGTCTTATAGCTCAAAATAATCAGTAAATGCATGAAAAATAACAAATGAAGTCAGAAAGGGTTGTAAATTGATGATTTGGCTTTGAATGGTGCATTTTGAACACAGAAAAACAATGGAGTTCAAATAAGTGTAACAGACGAGTTTCCGTATGAAACTCTGATACTTCGAAAGAGATTATCCGTTTTGTTCACGAAGTGCATCCAGTTTTTGCCGTAACCCTCTCCACTTTCTCGCACATGCTATGTGGGTGAAATGATGATACCATGTCAACTTGGAACCTTTTCAGAGTTCATTTCAAATGCTTTTCAATTTCATGGTCTTATAGCTCAAAATAATCAGTAAATGCATGAAAAATAACAAATGAAGTCAGAAAGGGTTTTAAATTGATGATGTGGCTTTGAATGGTGCATTTTGAACACAAAAAAACAAGGGAGTTCAAATAAGTTCAAAAAATGAAATCCCTTTGTAAAAGACGAGTTTCCATATGAAACCCTGATACTTCGAAAGAGATTGTCCATTTTGTACACGAAGTGCATTCAGTTTTTGCCGTAACCCTCTCTACTTTCTCGCACATGCTATGTGGGTGAAATGATGATACCATGCCAACTTGGAACCTTTTTCAGAGTTCATTTCAAATGCTTTTCAATTTCATGGTCTTATAGCTCAAAATAATCAGTAAATGCATGAAAAATAACAAATGAAGTCAGGAAGGGTTGTAAATTGATGATTTGGCTTTCAATGGTGCATTTTGAACACAGAAAAACAATGGAGTTCAAATAAGTGTAACAGACGAGTTTCTGTATGAAACTCTGATACTTCGAAAGAGATTGTCCGTTTTGTACACGAAGTGCATACAG
>NW_021309364.1:65424-66180 GCF_002162155.2 Triticum dicoccoides
AGTTTTTGCCGTAACCCTCTGTACTTTCTCGCACATGGTATGTGGGTGAAATGATGATACCATGCCAACTTGGAACCTTTTCAAAGTTCATTTCAAATGCTTTTCAATTTCATGGTCTTATAGCTCAAAATAATCAGTAAATGCATGAAAAATAACAAATGAAGTCAGAAAGGGTTGTAAATTGATGATTTGGCTTTGAATGGTCCATTTTCAACACAGAAAAACAATGGAGTTCAAATAAGTGTAACAGACGAGTTTTCGTATGAAACTCTGATACTTCGAAAGAGATTGTCCGTTTTGTACACGAAGTGCATCCAGTTTTTGCCGTAACCCTCTCTACTTTCTCGCACATGCTATGTGGGTGAAATGATGATACCATGCCAACTTGGAACCTTTTCAGAGTTCATTTCAAATGCTTTTCAATTTCATGGTCTTATAGCTCAAAATAATCAGTAAATGCATGAAAAATAACACATGAAGTCAGAAAGGGTTGTGAATTGATGATGTGGCTTTGAATGGTGCATTTTGAACACAGAAAAACAAGGGAGTTCAAATAAGTTCAAAAAAATGAAATCCCTTTGTAAAAGACGAGTTTCCATATGAAACCTAATACTTCGACAGAGATTGTCCATTTTGTACTCGAAGTGCATCCAGTTTTTGCCGTAACCCTCTCCACTTTCTCGCACAGGCTATGTGGGTGAAATGATGATACCATGCCAACTTGGAACCTTTTCAGAGTTCATTTCAAATGCTTTT
>NW_021309364.1:66190-67330 GCF_002162155.2 Triticum dicoccoides
TTCTCGCACATGCTATGTGGGTGAAATGATGATACCATGCCAACTTGGAACCTTTTCGGAGTTCATTTCAAATGCTTTTCAACTTCATGGTCTTATAGGTCAAAATAATCAGTAAATGCATGAAAAATAACAAATGAAGTCAGAAAGTGTTGTAAATTGATGATGTGGCTTTGAATTGCATTTTGAACACAGAAAAACAATGGAGTTCAAATAAGTTCAAAAAAAATGAAATTCCTTTGTAACGACGAGTTTCCGTACGAAACCCTGATACTTAGAAAGAGATTGTCCGTTTTGTACACGAAGTGCATCTAGTTTTTGCCGTAACCCTCTCTACTTTCTCGCACATGCTATGTGGCTGAAATGATGATACCATGCCAACTTGGAACCTTTTGAGAGTTCATTTCAAATGCTTTTCAACTTCATGGTCTTATAGGTCAAAATAATCAGTAAATGCATGAAAAATAACAAATGAAGTCAGAAAGGGTTGTAAATTGATGATGTGGCTTTGAATGGTGCATTTTGGACACGGAAAAACAATCGAGTTCAAATAAGTTCAAACAAATGAAATCCCTTTGTAACAGACGAGTTTCCGTATGAAACCCTGATACTTAGAAAGAGATTGTCTGTTTTGTACACGAAGTGAATCCAGTTTTTGCCGTAACCCTCTCTACTTTCTCGCACATGCTATGTGGGTGAAATGATGATACCATGCCAACTTGGAACCTTTTCAGAGTTTATTTCAAATGCTTTTCAACTTCATGGTCTTATAGGTCAAAATAATCAGTAAATGCATGAAAAATAACAAATGAAGTCAGAAAGGGTTGTAAATTGATGATGTGGCTTTGAATGGTGCATTTTGAACACAGAAAAACTATGGAGTTCAAATAAGTTCCAAAAAAATGAAATCCCTTTGTAACAGACGAGTTTCCGTATGAAACCCTAATACTTAGAAAGAGATTATCCGTTTTGCACATGAAGTGCATCCAGTTTTTGCCGTAACCCTCTCTACTTTCTCGCACATGCTATGTGGGTGAAATGATGATACCATGCCAACTTGGAACCTTTTCAGAGTTCATTTCAAATGCTTTTCAACTTCATGGTCTTATAGGTCAAAATAATCAGTAAATGCATGAAAAATAA
>NW_021309364.1:70741-72398 GCF_002162155.2 Triticum dicoccoides
ATCCAGTTTTTGCCGTAACCCTCTCTACTTTCTCGCACATGCTATGTGGGTGAAATGATGATACCATGCCAACTTGGAACCTTTTCAGAGTTCATTTCAAATGCTTTTCAATTTCATGGTCTTATAGCTCAAAATAATCAGTAAATGCATGAGAAATAACAAATGAAGTCAGAAAGGGTTGTAAATTGATGATGTGGCTTTGAGTGGTGCATTTTGAACACAGAAAACCAAGGGAGTTCAAATAAGTTAAAAAAATGAAATCCCTTTGTAACAGACGAGTTTCCATATGAAACCCTGATACTTCGAAAGAGATTGTCCGTTTTGTACATGAAGTGCATCCAGTTTTTGCCGTAACCCTCTCTACTTTCTCGCACATGCTATGTGGCTGAAATGATGATACCATGCGAACTTGGACCCTTTTCAGAGTTCATTTCAAATGCTTTTCAATTTCATGGTTTTATAGCTCAAAATAATCAGTAAATGCATGAAAAATAACACATGAAGTCACAAAGGGTTGTGAATTGATGATGTGGCTTTGAATGGTGCATTTTGAACACAGAAAAACAAGGGAGTTCAAATAAGTTCAAAAAAAATGAAATCCCTTTGTAAAAGACGAGTTTCCATATGAAACCCTAATACTTCGAAAGAGATTGTCCATTTTGTACACGAAGTGCATCTAGTTTTTGCCGTAACCCTCTCTACTTTCTCGCACATGCTATGTGGGTGAAATGATGATACCATGCCAACTTGGAACCTTTTCAGAGTTCATTTCAAATGCTTTTCAATTTCATGGTCTTATAGCTCAAAATAATCAGTAAATGCATGAAAAATAACAAATGAAGTCAGAAAGGGTTGTAAATTGATGATTTGGCTTTGAATGGTCCATTTTCAACACAGAAAAACAATGGAGTTCAAATAAGTGTAACAGACGAGTTTCCGTATGAAACTCTGATACTTCGAAAGAGATTGTCCGTTTTGTACACGAAGTGCATCCAGTTTTTGCCGTAACCCTCTCTACTTTCTCGCACATGCTATGTGGGTGAAATGATGATACCATACCAACTTGGAACCTTTTCAGAGTTCATTTCAAATGCTTTTCAATTTCATGGTCTTATAGCTCAAAATAATCAGTAAATGCATGAAAAATAACAAATGAAGTCAGAAAGGGTTGTGAATTGATGATGTGGCTTTGAATGGTGCATTTTGAACACAGAAAAACAAGGGAGTTCAAATAAGTTCAAAAAAAATGAAATCCCTTTGTAAAAGACGAGTTTCCATATGAAACCCTAATACTTTGAAAGAGATTGTCCATTTTGTACATGAAGTGCATCCAGTTTTTGCCATAACCCTCTCTACTTTCTCGCACAAGCTATGTGGGTGAAATGATGATACCATGCCAACTTGGAACCTTTTCAGAGTTCATTTCAAATGCTTTTCAATTTCATTGTCTTATAGCTCAAAATAATCAGTAAATGCATGAAAAGTAACAAATGAAGTCAGAAAGGGTTGTAAATTGATGATTTGGCTTTAAATGGTGCATTATGAACACAGAAAAACAATGGAGTTCAAATAAGTGTAACAGACGAGTTTCCGTATGAAACTCTGATACTTCGAAAGAGATTGTCCGTTTTGTACACGAAGTGCATCCTGTTTTTGC
>NW_021309364.1:75591-76734 GCF_002162155.2 Triticum dicoccoides
ATGGTACCATGCCAACTTGGAACATTTTCAGAGTTCATTTCAAATGCTTTTCAATTTCATGGTCTTATAGCTCAAAATAATCAGTAAATGCATGAAAAATAACAAATGAAGTCAGAAAGGGTTGTAAATTGATGATTTGGCTTTGAATGGTCCATTTTCAACACAGAAAAACAATGGAGTTCAAATAAGTGTAACACACGAGTTTTCGTATGAAACTCGGATACTTCGAAAGAGATTGTCCGTTTTGTACACGAAGTGCATCCAGTTTTTGCCGTAACCCTCTCTACTTTCTCGCACATGCTATGTGGGTGAAATGATGATACCGTGCCAACTTGGAACCTTTTCAGAGTTCATTTCAAATGCTTTTCAATTTCATGGTCTTATAGCTCAAAATAATCAGTAAATGCATGAAAAATAACACATGAAGTCAGAAAGGGTTGTGAATTGATGATGTGGCTTTGAATGGTGCATTTTGAACACAGAAAAACAAGGGAGTTCAAATAAGTTCAAAAAAATGAAATCCCTTTGTAAAAGACGAGTTTCCATATGAAACCTAATACTTCGAAAGAGATTGTCCATTTTGTACACAAGTGCATCCAGTTTTTGCCGTAACCCTCTCTACTTTCTCGCACAAGCTATGTGGGTGAAATGATGATACCATGCCAACTTGGAACCTTTTCAGAGTTCATTTCAAATGCTTTTCAATTTCATGGTCTTATAGCTCAAAATAATCAGTAAATGCATGAAAAATAACAAATGAAGTCAGAAAGGGTTGTAAATTGATGATTTTGCTTTAAATGGTGCATTATGAACACAGAAAAACAATGGAGTTCAAATAAGTGTAACAGACGAGTTTCCGTATGAAACTCTGATACTTCGAAAGAGATTGTCCGTTTTGTACACGAAGTGCATCCAGTTTTTGCCGTAACCCTCTCTACTTTCTCGCACATGCTATGTGGGTGAAATGATGATACCATGCCAACTTGGAACCTTTTCAGAGTTCATTTCAAATGCTTTTCAATTTCATGGTCTTATAGCTCAAAATAATCAGTAAATGCATGAAAAATAACAAATGAAGTCAGAAAGGGTTGTAAATTGATGATGTGGCTTTGAGTGGTGCATTTTGAACACAGAAAAACAAGG
>NW_021309364.1:78405-78730 GCF_002162155.2 Triticum dicoccoides
CGTAACCCTCTCTACTTTCTCGCACATGCTATGTGGCTGAAATGATGATACCATGCGAACTTGGACCCTTTTCAGAGTTCATTTCAAATGCTTTTCAATTTCATGGTTTTATAGCTCAAAATAATCAGTAAATGCATGAAAAATAACAAATGAAGTCACAAAGGGTTGTAAATTGAGGATGTGGCTTTGAATGGTGCATTGTCAACACAGAAAAACAAGGGAATTCAAATAAGTTAAAAAAATGAAATCCCTTTGTAACAGACGAGTTTCCATATGAAACCCTGATACTTCGAAAGAAATTGTCCGTTTTGTACACGAAGTGCAT
>NW_021309364.1:79788-80544 GCF_002162155.2 Triticum dicoccoides
AGAAAAACAATGGAGTTCAAATAAGTGTAACAGACGAGTTTCCGTATGAAACTCTGATACTTCGAAAGAGATTGTCCGTTTTGTACACGAAGTGCATCCAGTTTTTGCCGTAACCCTCTCTACTTTCTCGCACATGCTATGTGGGTGAAATGATGATACCATACCAACTTGGAACCTTTTCAGAGTTCATTTCAAATGTTTTTCAATTTCATGGTCTTATAGCTCAAAATAATCAGTAAATGCATGAAAAATAACACATGAAGTCAGAAAGGGTTGTGAATTGATGATGTGGCTTTGAATGGTGCATTTTGAACACAGAAAAACAAGGGAGTTCAAATAAGTTCAAAAAAAATGAAATCCCTTTGTAAAAGACGAGTTTCCATATGAAACCCTAATACTTCGAAAGAGATTGTCCATTTTGTACATGAAGTGCATCCAGTTTTTGCCATAACCCTCTCTACTTTCTCGCACAAGCTATGTGGGTGAAATGATGATACCATGCCAACTTGGAACCTTTTCAGAGTTCATTTCAAATGCTTTTCAATTTCATGGTCTTATAGCTCAAAATAATCAGTAAATGCATGAAAAATAACAAATGAAGTCAGAAAGGGTTGTAAATTGATGATTTGGCTTTAAATGGTGCATTATGAACACAGAAAAACAATGGAGTTCAAATAAGTGTAACAGACGAGTTTCCGTATGAAACTCTGATACTTCGAAAGAGATTGTCCGTTTTGTACACGAAGTGCATCCAGT
>NW_021309364.1:83859-85363 GCF_002162155.2 Triticum dicoccoides
TCCATTTTGTACACGAAGTGCATCTAGTTTTTGCCGTAACCCTCTCTACTTTCTCGCACATGCTATGTGGGTGAAATGATGATACCATGCCAACTTGGAACCTTTTCAGAGTTCATTTCAAATGCTTTTCAATTTCATGGTCTTATAGCTCAAAATAATCAGTAAATGCATGAAAAATAACAAATGAAGTCAGAAAGGGTTGTAAATTGATGATTTGGCTTTGAATGGTCCATTTTCAACACAGAAAAACAATGGAGTTCAAATAAGTGTAACAGACGAGTTTCCGTATGAAACTCTGATACTTCGAAAGAGATTGTCCGTTTTGTACACGAAGTGCATCCAGTTTTTGCCGTAACCCTCTCTACTTTCTCGCACATGCTATGTGGGTGAAATGATGATACCATACCAACTTGGAACCTTTTCAGAGTTCATTTCAAATGCTTTTCAATTTCATGATCTTATAGCTCAAAATAATCAGTAAATGCATGAAAAATAAGACATGAAGTCAGAAAGGGTTGTGAATTGATGATGTGGCTTTGAATGGTGCATTTTGAACACAGAAAAACAAGGGAGTTCAAATAAGTTCAAAAAAATGAAATCCCTTTGTAAAAGACGAGTTTCCATATGAAACCCTAATACTTCGAAAGAGATTGTCCATTTTGTACATGAAGTGCATCCAGTTTTTGCCATAACCCTCTCTACTTTCTCGCACAAGCTATGTGGGTGAAATGATGATACCATGCCAACTTGGAACCTTTTCAGAGTTCATTTCAAATGCTTTTCAATTTCATGGTCTTATAGCTCAAAATAATCAGTAAATGCATGAAAAATAACAAATGAAGTCAGAAGGGTTGTAAATTGATGATTTGTCTTTAAATGGTGCATTATGAACACAGAAAAACAATGGAGTTCAAATAAGTGTAACAGACGAGTTTCCGTATGAAACTCTGATACTTCGAAAGAGATTGTCCGTTTTGTACACGAAGTGCATCCTGTTTTTGTCGTAACCCTCTCTACTTTCTCGCACATGCTATGTGGGTGAAATGATGATACCATGCCAACTTGGAACCTTTTCAGAGTTCATTTCAAATGCTTTTCAATTTCATGGTCTTATAGCTCAAAATAATCAGTAAATGCATGAAAAATAACAAATGAAGTCAGAAAGGGTTGTAAATTGATGATGTGGCTTTGAGTGGTGCATTTTGAACACAGAAAAACAAGGGAGTTCAAATAAGTTAAAAAAATGAAATCCCTTTGTAACAGACGAGTTTCCATATGAAACCCTGATACTTCGAAAGAGATTGTTCGTTTTATACACGAAGTGCATCCAGTTTTTGCCGTAACCCTCTCTACTTTCTCGCACATGCTATGTGGCTGAAATGATGATACCATGCGAACTTGGACCCTTTTCAGAGTTCATTTCAAATGCTTTTCAATTTCATGGTTTTATAGCTCAAAATAATCAGTAAATGCATGAAAAATAACAAATGAAGTCAGAAAGGGT
>NW_021309364.1:85464-86643 GCF_002162155.2 Triticum dicoccoides
TTTTGTACACGAAGTGCACCTAGTTTTTTCCGTAACCCTCTCTACTTTCTCGCACATGCTATGTGGGTGAAATGGTGATACCATGCCAACTTGGAACCTTTTCAGAGTTCATTTCAAATGCTTTTCAATTTCATGGTCTTATAGCTCAAAATAATCAGTAAATGCATGAAAAATAACAAATGAAGTCAGAAAGGGTTGTAAATTGATGATTTGGCTTCGAATGGTCCATTTTCAACACAGAAAAACAATGGAGTTCAAATAAGTGTAACAGACGAGTTTCCGTATGAAACTCTGATACTTCGAAAGAGATTGTCCGTTTTGTACACGAAGTGTATCCAGTTTTTGCCGTAACCCTCTCTACTTTCTCGCACATGCTATGTGGGTGAAATGATGATACCATGCCAACTTGGAACCTTTTCAGAGTTGATTTCAAATGCTTTTCAATTTCATGGTCTTATAGCTCAAAATAATCAGTAAATGCATGAAAAATAACAAATGAAGTCAGAAAGGGTTGTAAATTGATGATGTGGCTTTGAGTGGTGCATTTTGAACACAGAAAAACAAGGGAGTTCAAATAAGTTAAAAAAATGAAATCCCTTTGTAACAGACGAGTTTCCATATGAAACCCTGATACTTCGAAAGAGATTGTTCGTTTTGTACACGAAGTGCATCCAGTTTTTGCCGTAACCCTCTCTACTTTCTCGCACATGCTATGTGGCTGAAATGATGATACCATGCGAACTTGGACCCCTTTCAGAGTTCATTTCAAATGCTTTTCAATATCATGGTTTTATAGCTCAAAATAATCAGTAAATGCATGAAAAATAACAAATGAAGTCAGAAAAGGTTGTAAATTGAGGATGTGGCTTTGAATGGTGCATTTTCAACACAGAAAAACAAGGGAATTCAAATAAGTTAAAAAAAAGAAATCCCTTTGTAACAGACGAGTTTCCATATGAAACCCTGATACTTCGAAAGAAATTGTCCATTTTGTACACGAAGTGCACCTAGTTTTTTCCGTAACCCTCTCTACTTTCTCGCACATGCTATGTGGGTGAAATGGTGATACCATGCCAACTTGGAACCTTTTCAGAGTTCATTTCAAATGCTTTTCAATTTCATGGTCTTATAGCTCAAAATAATCAGTAAATGCATGAAAAATAACAAATGAAGTCAGAA
>NW_021309364.1:93254-95812 GCF_002162155.2 Triticum dicoccoides
TGATACTTCGAAAGAGATTGTCCATTTTGTACACGAAGTGCATCCAGTTTTTGCCGTAACCCTCTCTACTTTCTCGCACATGCTATGTGGGTGAAATGATGATACCATGCCAACTTGGAACCTTTTCAGAGTTCATTTCAAATGCTTTTCAATTTCATGGTCTTATAGCTCAAAATAATCAGTAAATGCATGAAAAATAACAAATGAAGTCAGAAAGGGTTGTAAATTGATGATTTGGCTTTAAATGGTGCATTATGAACACAGAAAAACAATGGAGTTCAAATAAGTGTAACAGACGAGTTTCCGTATGAAACTCTGATACTTCGAAAGAGATTGTCCGTTTTGTACATGAAGTGCATCCAGTTTTTGCCGTAACCCTCTCTACTTTCTCGCACATGCTATGTGGGTGAAATGATGATACCATGCCAACTTGGAACCTTTTCAGAGTTCATTTCAAATGCTTTTCAATTTCATGGTCTTATAGCTCAAAATAATCAGTAAATGCATGAAAAATAACAAATGAAGTCACAAAGGGTTGTAAATTGATGATGTGGCTTTGAGTGATGCATTTTGAACATAGAAAAACAAGGGAGTTCAAATAAGTTAAAAAATGAAATCCCTTTGTAACAGATGAGTTTCCATATGAAACCCTGATACTTCGAAAGAGATTGTCCGTTTTGTACACGAAGTGCATCCAGTTTTTGCCGTAACCCTCTCTACTTTCTCGCACATGCTATGTGGCTGAAATGATGATACCATGCGAACTTGGAGACTTTTCAGAGTTCATTTCAAATGCTTTTCAATTTCATGGTTTTATAGCTCAAAATAATCAGTAAATGCATGAAATATAACAAATGAAGTCAGAAAGGGTTGTAAATTGAGAATGTGGCTTTGAATGGTGCATTTTCAACACAAAAAAACAAGGGAATTCAAATAAGTTAAAAAAATGAAATCCCTTTGTAACAGATGAGTTTCCATATGAAACCCTGATACTTCGAAAGAAATTGTCCGTTTTGTACACGAAGTGCATCTAGTTTTTGCCGTAACCCTCTCTACTTTCTCGCACATGCTACGTGGGTGAAATGATGATACCATGCCTACTTGGAACCTTTTCAGAGTTCATTTCAAATGCTTTTCAATTTCATGGTCTTATAGCTCAAAATAATCAGTAAATGCATGAAAAATAACAAATGAAGTCAGAAAGGGTTGTAAATTGATGATTTTGCTTTGAATGGTGCATTTTGAACACAGAAAAACAATGGAGTTCAAATAAGTGTAACAGACGAGTTTCCGTATGAAACTCTGATACTTCGAAAGAGATTATCCGTTTTGTACATGAAGTGCATCCAGTTTTTGCCGTAACCGTCTCTACTTTCTCGCACATGCTATGTGGGTGAAATGATGATACCATGCCAACTTGGAACCTTTTCAGAGTTCATTTCAAATGCTTTTCAATTTCATGGTCTTATAGCTCAAAATAATCAGTAAATGCATGAAAAATTACAAATGAAGTCAGAAAGGGTTGTAAATTGATGATTTGGCTTTAAATGGTGCATTATGAACACGGAAAAACAATGGAGTTCAAATAAGTGTAACAGACGAGTTTCCGTATGAAACTCTGATACTTCGAAAGAGATTGTCCGTTTTGTACACGAAGTGCATCCAGTTTTTGCCCTAACCCTCTCTACTTTCTCGCACATGCTATGTGGGTGAAATGATGATACCATTCCAACTTGGAACCTTTTCAGAGTTCATTTCAAATGCTTTTCAATTTCATGGTCTTATAGCTCAAAATAATCAGTAAATGCATGAAAAATAACAAATGAAGTCAGAAAGGGTTGTAAATTGATGATGTGGCTTTGAGTGGTGCATTTTGAACACAGAAAAACAAGGGAGTTCAAATAAGTTAAAAAATGAAATCCCTTTGTAACAGATGAGTTTCCATATGAAACCCTGATACTTCGAAAGAGATTGTCCGTTTTGTACACGAAGTGCATCCAGTTTTTGCCGTAACCCTCTCTACTTTCTCGCACATGCTATGTGGCTGAAATGATGATACCATGCGAACTTGGAGACTTTTCAGAGTTCATTTCAAATGCTTTTCAATTTCATGGTTTTATAGCTCAAAATAATCAGTAAATGCATGAAATATAACAAATGAAGTCAGAAAGGGTTGTAAATTGAGAATGTGGCTTTGAATGGTGCATTTTCAACACAAAAAAACAAGGGAATTCAAATAAGTTAAAAAAATGAAATCCCTTTGTAACAGATGAGTTTCCATATGAAACCCTGATACTTCGAAAGAAATTGTCCGTTTTGTACACGAAGTGCATCTAGTTTTTGCCGTAACCCTCTCTACTTTCTCGCACATGCTACGTGGGTGAAATGATGATACCATGCCTACTTGGAACCTTTTCAGAGTTCATTTCAAATGCTTTTCAATTTCATGGTCTTATAGCTCAAAATAATCAGTAAATGCATGAAAAATAACAAATGAAGTCAGAAAGGGTTGTAAATTGATGATTTTGCTTTGAATGGTGCATTTTGAACACAGAAAA
>NW_021309364.1:100663-104812 GCF_002162155.2 Triticum dicoccoides
CTTTTCAATATCATGGTCTTATAGCTCAAAATAATCAGTAAATGCATGAAAAATAACAAATGAAGTCAGAAAGGGTTGTAAATTGATGATTTGGCTTTAAATGGTGCATTATGAACACGGAAAAACAATGGAGTTCAAATAAGTGTAACAGACGAGTTTCCGTATGAAACTCTGATACTTCGAAAGAGATTATCCGTTTTGTACACGAAGTGCATCCAGTTTTTGCCGTAACCCTCTCTACTTTCTCGAACATGCTATGTGGGTGAAATGATGATTCCATGCCAACTTGGAACCTTTTCAGAGTTCATTTCAAATGCTTTTCAATTTCATGGTCTTATAGCTCAAAATAATCAGTAAATGCATGAAAAATAACAAATGAAGTCAGAAAGGGTTGTAAATTGATGATGTGGCTTTGAATGGTGCATTTTGAACACAGAAAAACAAGGGAGTTCAAATAAGTTCAAAAAAACGAAATCCCTTTGTAAAAGACGAGTTTCCATACGAAACCCTGATACTTCGAAAGAGATTGTCCATTTTGTACACGAAGTGCATCCAGTTTTTGCCGTAACCCTCTCTACTTTCTCGCACATGCTATGTGGGTGAAATGATGATACCATGCCAACTTGGAACCTTTTCAGAGTTCATTTCAAATGCTTTTCAATTTCATGGTCTTATAGCTCAAAATAATCAGTAAATGCATGAAAAATAACAAATGAAGTCAGAAAGGGTTGTAAATTGATGATTTGGCTTTAAATGGTGCATTATGAACACGGAAAAACAATGGAGTTCAAATAAGTGTAACAGACGAGTTTCCGCATGAAACTCTGATACTTCGAAATAGATTGTCCGTTTTGTACACGAAGTGCATCCAGTTTTTGCCGTAACCCTCTCTCCTTTCTCGCACATGCTATGTGGGTGAAATGATGATACCATGCCAACTTGGAAGCTTTTCAGAGTTCATTTCAAATGCTTTTCAATTTCATGGTCTTATAGCTCAAAATAATCAGTAAATGCATGAAAAATAACAAATGAAGTCAGAAAGGGTTGTAAATTGATGATGTGGCTTTGAGTGGTGCATTTTGAACACAGAAAAACAAGGGAGTTCAAATAAGTTAAAAAAATGAAATCCCTTTGTAACAGACGAGTTTCCATATGAAACCCTGATACTTCGAAAGAGATTGTCCGTTTTGTACACGAAGTGCATCCAGTTTTTGCCGTAACCCTCTCTACTTTCTCGCACATGATATGTGGCTGAAATGATGATACCATGCGAACTTGGACCCTTTTCAGAGTTCATTTCAAATGCTTTTCAATTTCATGGTTTTATAGCTCAAAATAATCAGTAAATGCATGAAATATAACAAATGAAATCAGAAAGGGTTGTAAATTGAGGATCTGGCTTTGAATGGTGCATTTTCAACACAGAAAAACAAGGGAATTCAAATAAGTTAAAAAATGAAATCCCTTTGTAACAGACGAGTTACCATATGAAACCCTGATACTTCGAAAGAAATATTCCGTTTTGTACACGAAGTGCATCTAGTTTTTGCCGTAACCCTCTCTACTTTCTCGCACATGCTATGTGGGTGAAATGATGATACCATGCCTACTTGGAACCTTTTCAGAGTTCATTTCAAATGCTTTTCAATCTCATGGTCTTATAGCTCAAAATAATCAGTAAATGCATGAAAAATAACAAATGAAGTCAGAAAGGGTTGTAAATTGATGATTTTGCTTTGAATGGTGCATTTTGAACACAGAAAAACAATGGAGTTCAAATAAGTGTAACAGACGAGTTTCCGTATGAAACTCTGATACTTCGAAAGAGATTGTCCGTTTTGTACATGAAGTGCATCCAGTTTTTGCCGTAACCCTCTCTACTTTCTCGCACATGCTATGTGGGTGAAATGATGATACCATGCCAACTTGGAACCTTTTCAGAGTTCATTTCAAATGCTTTTCAATTTCATGGTCTTATAGCTCAAAATAATCAGTAAATGCATGAAAAATAACAAATAAAGTCAGAAAGGGTTGTAAATTGATGATGTGGCTTTGAATGGTGCATTTTGAACAAAGAAAAATAAGGGAGTTCAAATAAGTTCAAAAAAACGAAATCCCTTTGTAAAAGACGAGTTTCCATACGAAACCCTGATACTTCGAAAGAGATTGTCCATTTTGTACACGAAGTGCATCCAGTTTTTGTCGTAACCCTCTCTACTTTCTCGCACATGCTATGTGGGTGAAATGATGATACCATGCCAACTTGGAACCTTTTTAGAGTTCATTTCAAATGCTTTTCAATTTCATGGTCTTATAGCTCAAAATAATCAGTAAATGCATGAAACATAACAAATGAAGTCAGAAAGGGTTGTAAATTGATGATTTGGCTTTCAATGGTGCATTTTGAACACAGAAAAACAATGGAGTTCAAATAAGTGTAACAGACGAGTTTCTGTATGAAACTCTGATACTTCGAAAGAGATTGTCCGTTTTGTACACGAAGTGCATCCAGTTTTTGCCGTAACCCTCTCTACTTTCTCGCACATGCAATGTGGGTGAAATGATGATACCATGCCAACTTGGAACCTTTTCAGAGTTCGTTTCAAATGCTTTTCAATTTCATGGTCTTATAGCTCAAAACAATCAGTAAATGCATGAAAAATAACAAAAGAAGTTAGAAAGGGTTGTAAATTGATGATGTGGCTTTGAATGGTGCATTTTGAACACAGAAAAAAAGGGAGTTCAAATAAGTTCAAAAAAATGAAATCCCTTTGTAACAAACGAGTTTGCATATGAAACCCTGATACTTCGAAAGAGATTGTCCGTTTTGTACATGAAGTGCATCCTGTTTTTGCCGTAACCCTCTCTACTTTCTCGCACATGCTATGTGGGTGAAATGATGATACCATGCCAACTTGGAACCTTTTCAGAGTTCATTTCAAATGCTTTTCAATTTCATGGTCTTATAGCTCAAAATAATCAGTAAATGCATGAAAAATAACAAATGAAGTCAGAAAGGGTTGTAAATTGATGATGTGGCTTTGAGTGGTGCATTTTGAACACAGAAAAACAAGGGAGTTCAAATAAGTTAAAAAAATGAAATCCCTTGGTAACAGACGAATTTCCATATGAAACCCTGATACTTCGAAAGAGATTGTCCGTTTTGTACACGAAGTGCATCCAATTTTTGCCGTAACCCTCTCTACTTTCTCGCACATGCTATGTGGCTGAAATGATGATACCATGCCAACTTGGACCCTTTTCAGAGTTCATTTCAAATGCTTTTCAATTTCATGGTTTTATAGCTCAAAATAATCAGTAAATGCATGAAATATAACAAATGAAGTCAGAAAGGGTTGTAAATTGAGGATGTGGCTTTGAATGGTGCATTTTCAACACAGAAAAACAAGGGAATTCAAATAAGTTAAAAAAATGAAATCCCTTTGTAACAGACGAGTTTCCATATGAAACCCTGATACTTCAAAAGAAATTGTCCGTTTTGTACACGAAGTGCATAAAGTTTTTGCCGTAACCCTCTCTACTTTCTCGCACATGCTATGTGGGTGAAATGATGATACCATGCCTACTTGGAACCTTTTCAGAGTTCATTTCAAATGCTTTTCAATTTCATGGTCTTATAGCTCAAAATAATCAGTAAATGCATGAAAAATAACAAATGAAGTCAGAAAGGGTTGTAAATTGATGATTTTGCTTTGAATGGTGCATTTTGAACACAGAAAAACAATGGAGTTCAAATAAGTGTAACAGACGAGTTTCCGTATGAAACTCTGATACTTCGAAAGAGATTATCCGTTTTGTACACGAAGTGCATCCAGTTTTTGCCGTAACCCTCTCTACTTTCTCGCACATGCTATGTGGGTGAAATGATGATACCATGCCAACTTGGAACCTTTTCAGAGTTCATTTCAAATGCTTTTCAATTTCATGGTCTTATAGCTCAAAATAATCAGTAAATGCATGAAAAATAACAAATGAAGTCAGAAAGGGTTGTAAATTGATGATGTGGCTTTCAATGGTGCATTTTGAACACAGAAAAACAAGGGAGTTCAAATAAGTTCAAAAAAACGAAATCCCTTTGTAAAAGACGAGTTTCCATACGAAACCCTGATACTTCGAAAGAGATTGTCC
>NW_021309364.1:106589-109185 GCF_002162155.2 Triticum dicoccoides
ACACGAAGTGCATCCAGTTTTTGCCGTAACCCTCTCTACTTTCTCGCACATGCTATGTGGGTGAAATGATGATACCATGCCAACTTGGAACCTTTTCAGAGTTCATTTCACATGCTTTTCAATTTCATGGTCTTATAGCTCAAAATAATCAGTAAATGCATGAAAAATAACAAATGAAGTCAGAAAGGGTTGTAAATTGATGATGTGGCTTTGAATGGTGCATTTTGAACACAGAAAAACAAGGGAGTTCAAATAAGTTCAAAAAAATGAAAACCCTTTGTAAAATACGAGTTTCCATACGAAACCCTGATACTTCGAAAGAGATTGTCCATTTTGTACACGAAGTGCATCCAGTTTTTGCCGTAACCCTCTCTACTTTCTCGCACATGCTATGTGGGTGAAATGATGATACCATGCCAACTTGGAACCTTTTCAGAGTTCATTTCAAATGCTTTTCAATTTAATGGTATTATAGCTCAAAATAATCAGTAAATGCATGAAAAATAACAAATGAAGTCAGAAAGGGTTGTAAATTGATGATGTGGCTTTGAGTGGTGCATTTTGAACACAGAAAAACAAGGGAGTTCAAATAAGTTAAAAAAATGAAATCCCTTGGTAACAGACGAGTTTCCATATGAAACCCTGATACTTCGAAAGAGATTGTCCGTTTTGCATACGAAGTGCATCCAGTTTTTGCCGTAACCCTCTCTACTTTCTCGCACATGCTATGTGGATGAAATGATGATACCATGCCAACTTGGACCCTTTTCAGAGTTCATTTCAAATGCATTTCAATTTCATGGTCTTATAGCTCAAAATAATCAGTAAATGCATGAAAAATAACAAATGAAGTCAGAAAGGTTTGTAAATTGATGATTTGGCTTTAAATGGTGCATTATGAACACAGAAAAACAATGGAGTTCAAATAAGTGTAACATACGAGTTTCCATATGAAACTCTGATACTTCGAAAGAGATTGTCCGTTTTGTACACGAAGTGCATCCAGTTTTTGCCGTAACCATCTCTACTTTCTCGCACATGCTATGTGGGTGAAATGATGATACCATGCCAACTTGGAACCTTTTCAGAGTTCATTTCAAATGCTTTTCAATTTCATGGTCTTATAGCTCAAAATAATCAGTAAATGCATGAAAAATAACAAATGAAGTCAGAAAGGGTTGTAAATTGATGATGTGCCTTTGAGTGGTGCATTTTGAACACAGAAAAACAAGGGAGTTCAAATAAGTTAAAAAAATGAAATCCCTTTGTAACAGACGAGTTTCCATATGAAACCCTGATACTTCGAAAGAGATTGTTCGTTTTGTACACGAAGTGCATCCAGTTTTTGCCGTAACCCTCTCTACTTTCTCGCACATGCTATGTGGGTGAAATGATGATACCATGCCAAGTTGGAACCTTTTCAGAGTTCATTTCAAATGCATTTCAATTTCATGGTCTTATAGCTCAAAATAATCAGTAAATGCATGAAAAATAACAAATGAAGTCAGAAAGGTTTGTAAATTGATGATTTGGCTTTAAATGGTGCATTATGAACACAGAAAAACAATGGAGTTCAAATAAGTGTAACAGACGAGTTTCCATATGAAACTCTGATACTTCGAAAGAGATTGTCCGTTTTGTACACGAAGTGCATCCAGTTTTTGCCGTAACCCTCTCTACTTTCTCGCACATGCTATGTGGGTGAAATGATGATACCATGCCAACTTGGAACCTTTTCAGAGTTCATTTCAAATGCTTTTCAATTTCATGGTCTTATAGCTCAAAATAATCAGTAAATGCATGAAAAATAACAAATGAAGTCAGAAAGGGTTGTAAATTGATGATGTGCCTTCGAGTGGTGCATTTTGAACACAGAAAAACAAGGGAGTTCAAATAAGTTAAAAAAATGAAATCCCTTTGTAACAGACGAGTTTCCATATGAAACCCTGATACTTCGAAAGAGATTGTCCGTTTTGTACACGAAGTGCATCCAGTTTTTGTCGTAACCCTCTCTACTTTCTCGCACATGCTATGTGGCTGAAATGATGATACCATGCCTACTTGGAACCTTTTCAGAGTTCATTTCAACTGCTTTTCAATTTCATGGTTTTATAGCTCAAAATAATCGGTAAATGCATGAAAAATAACAAATGAAGTCAGAAAGGGTTGTAAATTGATGATGTGGCTTTGAATGGTGCATTTTGAACACAGAAAAATAAGGGAGTTCAAATAAGTGTAACAGACGAGTTTCCATATGAAACCGTGATACTTCGAAAGAAATTGTCCGTTTTGTACACGAAGTGCATCCAGTTTTTGCCGTAACCCTCTCTACTTTCTCGCACATGCTATGTGGGTGAAATGATGATACCATGCCAACTTGGAACCTTTTCAGAGTTCATTTCAAATGCTTTTCAATTTCATGGTCTTATAGCTCAAAATAATCAGTAAATGCATAAAAAATAACAAATGAAGTCAGAAAGGGTTGTAAATTGATGATTTGGCTTTAAATGGTGCATTATGAACACAGAAAAACAATGGAGTTCAAATAAGTGTAACAGACGAGTTTCCGTATGAAACTCTGATACTTCGAAAGAGA
>NW_021309364.1:109614-110851 GCF_002162155.2 Triticum dicoccoides
ACTTGGAACCTTTTCAGAGTTCATTTCAAATGCTTTTCAATTTCATGGTCTTATAGCTCAAAATAATCAGTAAATGCATGAAAAATAACAAATGAAGTCAGAAAGGGTTGTAAATTGATGATTTGGCTTTAAATGGTGCATTATGAACACAGAAAAACAATGGAGTTCAAATAAGTGTAACAGACGAGTTTCCGTATGAAACTCTGATACTTCGAAAGAGATTGTCCGTTTTGTACACGAAGTGCATCCAGTTTTTGCCGTAACCCTCTCTACTTTCTCGCACATGCTATGTGGGTGAAATGATGATACCATGCCAACTTGGAACCTTTTCAGAGTTCATTTCAAATGCTTTTCAATTTCATGGTCTTATAGCTCAAAATAATCAGTAAATGCATGAAAAATAATAAATGAAGTCAGAAAGGGTTTTAAATTGATGATGTGGCTTTGAATGGAGCATTTTCAACACAGAAAAATAAGGGAGTTCAAATAAGTTCAAAAAAATGAAATCACTTTGTAACAGACAAGTTTCCATATGAAACCCTGATACTTCGAAAGAGACTGTCCGTTTTGTACACGAAGTGCATCCAGTTTTTGTCGTAACCCTCTCTACTTTCTCGCACATGCTATGTGGCTGAAATGATGATACCATGCCAACTTGGACCCTTTTCATGGTTCATTTCCAATGCTTTTCAATTTCATGGGTTTATAGCACAAAATAATCAGTAAATGCATGAAAAATAACAAATGAAGTCAGACATGGTTGTAAATTGAGGATGTGGCTTTGAATGGTGCATTTTCAACACAGAAAAACAAGGGAATTCAAATAAGTTAAAAAGAATGAAATCCCTTTGTAACAGACGAGTTTCCATATGAAACCCTGATACTTCGAAAGAAATTGTCCGTTTTGTACACGAAGTGCATCCAGTTTTTCCGTAACCCTCTCTACTTTGTCTCACATGATATGTGGGTGAAATGATGATACCATGCCTACTTGGAACCTTTTCAGAGTTCATTTCAAATGCTTTTCAATTTCATGGTCTTATAGCTCAAAATAATCAGTAAATGCATGAAAAATAACAAATGAAGTCAGAAAGGGTTGTAAATTGATGATTTGGCTTTGAATGGTGCATTTTCAACACAGAAAAACAATGGAGTTCAAATAAGTGTAATAGACGAGTTTCCGTATGAAACTTTGATACTTCGAAAGAGATTGTCCGTTTTGTACAGGAAGTGCATC
>NW_021309364.1:111455-114348 GCF_002162155.2 Triticum dicoccoides
AACAAGGGAGTTCAAATAAGTTCAAAAAAATGAAATCCCTTTGTAAAATACGAGTTTCCATACGAAACCCTGATACTTCGAAAGAGATTGTCCATTTTGTACACGAAGTGCATCCAGTTTTTTCCGTAACCCTCTCTACTTTCTCGCACATGCTATGTGGGTGAAATGATGATACCATGCCAACTTGGAACCTTTTCAGAGTTCATTTTAAATGCTTTTCAATTTCATGGTCTTATAGCTCAAAATAATCAGTAAATGCATGAAAAATAACAAATGAAGTCAGAAAGGGTTGTAAATTGATGATGTGGCTTTGAGTGGTGCATTTTGAACACAGAAAAACAAGGGAGTTCAAATAAGTTAAAAAAATGAAATCCCTTGGTAACAGACGAGTTTCCATATGAAACCCTGATACTTCGAAAGAGATTGTCCGTTTTGCATACGAAGTGCATCCAGTTTTTGCCGTAACCCTCTCTACTTTCTCGCACATGCTATGTGGATGAAATGATGATACCATGCCAACTTGGACCCTTTTCAGAGTTCATTTTAAATGCTTTTCAATTTCATGGTTTTATAGCTCAAAATAATTAGTAAATGCATGAAAAATAACAAATGAAGTCAGAAAGGGTTGTAAATTGAGGATGTGGCTTTGAATGGTGCATTTTGAACACAGAAAAACAAGGGAATTCAAATAAGTGTAACAGACGAGTTTCTGTATGAAACTTTGATACTTCGAAAGAGATTGTCCGTTTTGTACAGGAAGTGCATCCAGTTTTGGCCGTAACCCTCTCTACTTTCTCGCACATGCTATGTGGGTGAAATGATGATACCATGCCAACTTGGAACCTTTTCAGAGTTCATTTCGAATGCTTTTCAATTTCATGGTCTTATAGCTCAAAATAATCAGTAAATGCATGAAAAATAACAAATGAAGTCAGAAAGGGTTGTAAATTGATGATGTGGCTTTGAATGGTGCATTTTGAACACAGAAAAACAAGGGAGTTCAAATAAGTTCAAAAAAAATGAAATCCCTTTCTAAAAGACGAGTTTCCATATGAAACCCTGATACTTCGAAAGAGATTGTCCGTTTTGTACACGAAGTGCATCCAGTTTTTGCCGTAACCCTCTCTACTTTCTCGCACATGCTATGTGGGTGAAATGATGATACCATGCCAACTTGGAACCTTTTCAGAGTTCATTTCAAATGCTTTTCAATTTCATGGTCTTATAGCTCAAAATAATCAGTAAATGCATGAAAAATAACAAATGAAGTCAGAAAGGGTTGTAAATTGATGATGTGCCTTCGAGTGGTGCATTTTGAACACAGAAAAACAAGGGAGTTCAAATAAGTTAAAAAAATGAAATCCCTTTGTAACAGACGAGTTTCCATATGAAACCCTGATACTTCGAAAGAGATTGTCCGTTTTGTACACGAAGTGCATCCAGTTTTTGTCGTAACCCTCTCTACTTTCTCGCACATGCTATGTGGCTGAAATGATGATACCATGCCTACTTGGAACCTTTTCAGAGTTCATTTCAACTGCTTTTCAATTTCATGGTTTTATAGCTCAAAATAATCGGTAAATGCATGAAAAATAACAAATGAAGTCAGAAAGGGTTGTAAATTGATGATGTGGCTTTGAATGGTGCATTTTGAACACAGAAAAACAAGGGAGTTCAAATAAGTTCAAAAAAAATGAAATCCCTTTCTAAAAGACGAGTTTCCATATGAAACCCTGATACTTCGAAAAAGATTGTCCGTTTTGTACACGAAGTGCATCCAGTTTTTGCCGTAACCCTCTCTACTTTCTCGCACATGCTATGTGGGTGAAATGATGATACCATGCCAAGTTGGAACCTTTTCAGAGTTCATTTCAAATGCATTTCAATTTCATGGTCTTATAGCTCAAAATAATCAGTAAATGCATGAAAAATAACAAAGGAAGTCAGAAAGGTTTGTAAATTGATGATTTGGCTTTAAATGGTGCATTATGAACACAGAAAAACAATGGAGTTCAAATAAGTGTAACAGACGAGTTTCCATATGAAACTCTGATACTTCGAAAGAGATTGTCCGTTTTGTACACGAAGTGCATCCAGTTTTTGCCGTAACCCTCTCTACTTTCTCGCACATGCTATGTGGGTGAAATGATGATACCATGCCAACTTGGAACCTTTTCAGAGTTCATTTCAAATGCTTTTCAATTTCATGGTCTTATAGCTCAAAATAATCAGTAAATGCATGAAAAATAACAAATGAAGTCAGAAAGGGTTGTAAATTGATGATGTGCCTTCGAGTGTTGCATTTTGAACACAGAAAAACAAGGGAGTTCAAATAAGTTAAAAAAATGAAATCCCTTTGTAACAGACGAGTTTCCATATGAAACCCTGATACTTCGAAAGAGATTGTCCGTTTTGTACACGAAGTGCATCCAGTTTTTGTCGTAACCCTCTCTACTTTCTCGCACATGCTACGTGGCTGAAATGATGATACCATGCCTACTTGGAACCTTTTAAGAGTTCATTTCAACTGCTTTTCAATTTCATGGTTTTATAGCTCAAAATAATCGGTAAATGCATGAAAAATAACAAATGAAGTCAGAAAGGGTTGTAAATTGATGATGTGGCTTTGAATGGTGCATTTTGAACACAGAAAAATAAGGGAGTTCAAATAAGTGTAACAGACGAGTTTCCATATGAAACCGTGATACTTCGAAAGAAATTGTCCGTTTTGTACACGAAGTGCATCCAGTTTTTGCCGTAACCCTCTCTACTTTCTCGCACATGCTATGTGGGTGAAATGATGATACCATGCCAACTTGGAACCTTTTCAGAGTTCATTTCAAATGCTTTTCAATTTCATGGTCTTATAGCTCAAAATAATCAGTAAATGCAT
>NW_021309365.1:0-620 GCF_002162155.2 Triticum dicoccoides
AAGAAGGGGAAGAAGAGGGAGAAGAAGAGGAGAGGAAGAAGAGGAAGTCTTCTCCTCTATTCTTTCTTCTCTTCTTTGTTCTTCTTCTTCCTATATGTATTAGTTTTTTTATTTAGGTTGTTAATTAGTAGATATTAATTTTGTTCATATATGTATGGATGCATGTGATATGTATGTATGTATGTATGTATGTATGTATCGGGTATGTCATTGTCGATATATCCCCTACCCGATAACTTCGACATGAGGGGGTCGAGAGGGGGTCTAGGGTCGCCGAGGGGTTGAGGGTCGTCGAACATGAGAGGAAGAAGAGGATAAAAAAAGAAGAGGAAGAAGAAAAAAAGAGGAGAAGAAAGAATAGAGGAGTTCTTCTCCTCTATTGTTTCTTCTTCCTCTTTTTTTTATCGGGAACGAGGGTCATCGAGGGTCGCCGAGCGGTAGAGGAAACCCTAAATAGAAAGTATCGTCGGTGTGAGATACATGTACCGTCGGTGTCGGACACTACATCCACGTCCCACAAGTGGCGCGGGCTTTGACGCCCACGTCACTTGTGGGACGTGGATGTAGTGTCCGACACCGACGACCACATGTATATCACACCCACGATACTTGCTATTTAG
>NW_021309366.1:0-2241 GCF_002162155.2 Triticum dicoccoides
GAGAGATGGCGTCGAAAAAGATGCATAGGCCAAATAGCGTTTTCACGGACGTGCGCGTCCATGATCCCACGGATTGCAACTGGAAGTATCTGCGTCATCAGCACGTGACAGTCGTGAGACTTCATCCTGCTGAACTTCTTCTTCGCTTGGTCTAGGTATCAGCTTATATTCCCCGCGTAACCGTAAGGAAGTTTTACTCCTATGAGGCAGGTGAAAAACTGATCGATCTCCTCCTGACTTAGAGTGAAGCACGCGGGAGGGTAGTCATTACCGGTCTTCTTGGCCTTTTTGACTTTGAGACGACTTTCCATGTCCTGCTTCGCCTCATCATCATCATCATTAGCGTGAAGCTCCTCCCTGATGCCCAATTATTTCAAGTCTGCCCTTGCTTTCGGCCCATCTTTGGTCCTCTCTCGCATGTTGAGCAGGGTACCAAGCAGACTCTTGCACACATTCTTCGTGATATGCATGACATCAAGGATGTGAGGCATATAGTGGATCTTCCCAGCTCTGGCGCCTTTCGCTTCTTTCCCGGCTCTGGTGCCTTTTGCTTCTTTCCCGGCAGTGGGCAATCTTTCCAATTTTTCAACAGCTCGTCTATTTCCTTGCCGCGCCTCGTACGCGGGCGTCTTCGTGGTTTAGTTTCACCATCGAACAGATCCTTGCGTTTCCTCCACGGGTCATCGTCGCGGAGCCACCTTTGATGTCCCATGAACACGGTTTTTGAAGACACGGGATCTCTATCTAGCTGGCGATACGTTGTGTCATCCATGCACCTAACGCATCCATCCACCTGCCCCGCGACATATCCGTAACCGAGATAGTCGTGCACCGTCGTGAGTAGTGCGGCTCTCATAGGGAAATATTCTTTCTCTGCGGCGTCCCACGTATTGGCTGGCGTTTTCCACAGCGTGTCTAACTTCTCTTTCAGCAGCCCCCGATACATATTAATGTCGTTCCCTGGTTGTTTCGGCCCTTCAATTAGCATACTCATGTGAATGTACTTCCTCTTCATGCACAGCCAGGGGGGAAGGTTGTACATCCACACAAACACAGGCCAGGTACTATGTGTGCTTCTCTGGCTGCCAAACGGATTGACTCCATTGGTCCTCACACCCAGCATGATGTTCCTTGGACCCTTCCCAAATTCGGGGTGTTCGAAGTTCAACGCTTGCCACTGGCTCGCATCCCTAGGGTGACTCAGCATCTTGTCTTTTTTATTTATCTACGGATCATTTGCGTCATCTTCTGGCTTCTTCTCCTCCCTATCCAAGTGCCAACGCAGGAGCTTTGCTACCTTAGGGTCCGCGAAATACCACTGCAGATGAGGAGTGATCGGAAAGTATCACACCACTTTTCGAGGAGCTTTCTTCCTCTTCTTGTATCGAGTGAGCCGCACACCGGACATATGGTAGACTCTGCATGCTCATCCCGATAAATGATGCAATTGTTCATGCACACATGGTGTTTCACGTGCGGTAATCCAGAGGACACACGATTTTCTTCGCCTCCTCGAAACTGGTCGGGCACTTGTTCCCCTTGGGAAGACTTTCGCGCCAGAATGTCATGTTCTCGTCGAAGCATGCGTCGGTCATTTTTTGTTTTACCTTCATCTCCAGAGCCATGAGCGTTACTTTCAGGCAGGTATCCTCGGGCCTAAATCCTTCATACAATGGAGTAACCGCGTCTATCTCCAGTTGGTCCAGCTTGGCTTTCTCTCGGGCGACAGCTCTTGCGTTATCCGTCTGCTTGAGAAGCAGCTCTTGAATATGAGGGTCCTGCACCCAGCCCATCCATGGTCCATCGTCATCTGCTCCACCGGCATCTTCATCTTCATGATCATGCCCTTCGCCTGCTCCGGCATCTTCCCCATCTACATGATGACTATGTACAACATCACCGTCGTGATCATGTCCTGGAGATTCTTCGTCTTCTCGCCCCTCCGAGCCGCCGTGGTTGTCTTGCTGCCCTTCCTCATTTCTTGCCCGGCCCCCATGGACGACTTCATAGTCATCTTCATCACCTTGCCCGGAATCCGGGTCCGCAATAAGGCTCTTCAGCTTGCATCTCACCGAAATGGAAATGAATCAACATTCCGGCAAAATATTGGCAACTATCGCATTTCAAATACCGGTACCTGCAAACACAAACATATATGCAACACCACAAACATATGCAACACCACGAACATACATAGATCTAGCTAGGCCATAAAAAGTGCATGTGCACATTGTTGGAGGG
>NW_021309367.1:0-2241 GCF_002162155.2 Triticum dicoccoides
GAGAGATGGCGTCGAAAAAGATGCATAGGCCAAATAGCGTTTTCACGGACGTGCGCGTCCATGATCCCACGGATTGCAACTGGAAGTATCTGCGTCATCAGCACGTGACAGTCGTGAGACTTCATCCTGCTGAACTTCTTCTTCGCTTGGTCTAGGTATCAGCTTATATTCCCCGCGTAACCGTAAGGAAGTTTTACTCCTATGAGGCAGGTGAAAAACTGATCGATCTCCTCCTGACTTAGAGTGAAGCACGCGGGAGGGTAGTCATTACCGGTCTTCTTGGCCTTTTTGACTTTGAGACGACTTTCCATGTCCTGCTTCGCCTCATCATCATCATCATTAGCGTGAAGCTCCTCCCTGATGCCCAATTATTTCAAGTCTGCCCTTGCTTTCGGCCCATCTTTGGTCCTCTCTCGCATGTTGAGCAGGGTACCAAGCAGACTCTTGCACACATTCTTCGTGATATGCATGACATCAAGGATGTGAGGCATATAGTGGATCTTCCCAGCTCTGGCGCCTTTCGCTTCTTTCCCGGCTCTGGTGCCTTTTGCTTCTTTCCCGGCAGTGGGCAATCTTTCCAATTTTTCAACAGCTCGTCTATTTCCTTGCCGCGCCTCGTACGCGGGCGTCTTCGTGGTTTGGTTTCACCATCGAACAGATCCTTGCGTTTCCTCCACGGGTCATCGTCGCGGAGCCACCTTTGATGTCCCATGAACACGGTTTTTGAAGACACGGGATCTCTATCTAGCTGGCGATACGTTGTGTCATCCATGCACCTAACGCATCCATCCACCTGCCCCGCGACATATCCGTAACCGAGATAGTCGTGCACCGTCGTGAGTAGTGCGGCTCTCATAGGGAAATATTCTTTCTCTGCGGCGTCCCACGTATTGGCTGGCGTTTTCCACAGCGTGTCTAACTTCTCTTTCAGCAGCCCCAGATACATATTAATGTCGTTCCCTGGTTGTTTCGGCCCTTCAATTAGCATACTCATGTGAATGTACTTCCTCTTCATGCACAGCCAGGGGGGAAGGTTGTACATCCACACAAACACAGGCCAGGTACTATGTGTGCTTCTCTGGCTGCCAAACGGATTGACTCCATTGGTCCTCACACCCAGCATGATGTTCCTTGGACCCTTCCCAAATTCGGGGTGTTCGAAGTTCAACGCTTGCCACTGGCTCGCATCCCTAGGGTGACTCAGCATCTTGTCTTTTTTATTTATCTACGGATCATTTGCGTCATCTTCTGGCTTCTTCTCCTCCCTATCCAAGTGCCAACGCAGGAGCTTTGCTACCTTAGGGTCCGCGAAATACCACTGCAGATGAGGAGTGATCGGAAAGTATCACACCACTTTTCGAGGAGCTTTCTTCCTCTTCTTGTATCGAGTGAGCCGCACACCGGACATATGGTAGACTCTGCATGCTCATCCCGATAAATGATGCAATTGTTCATGCACACATGGTGTTTCACGTGCGGTAATCCAGAGGACACACGATTTTCTTCGCCTCCTCGAAACTGGTCGGGCACTTGTTCCCCTTGGGAAGACTTTCGCGCCAGAATGTCATGTTCTCGTCGAAGCATGCGTCGGTCATTTTTTGTTTTACCTTCATCTCCAGAGCCATGAGCGTTACTTTCAGGCAGGTATCCTCGGGCCTAAATCCTTCATACAATGGAGTAACCGCGTCTATCTCCAGTTGGTCCAGCTTGGCTTTCTCTCGGGCGACAGCTCTTGCGTTATCCGTCTGCTTGAGAAGCAGCTCTTGAATATGAGGGTCCTGCACCCAGCCCATCCATGGTCCATCGTCATCTGCTCCACCGGCATCTTCATCTTCATGATCATGCCCTTCGCCTGCTCCGGCATCTTCCCCATCTACATGATGACTATGTACAACATCACCGTCGTGATCATGTCCTGGAGATTCTTCGTCTTCTCGCCCCTCCGAGCCGCCGTGGTTGTCTTGCTGCCCTTCCTCATTTCTTGCCCGGCCCCCATGGACGACTTCATAGTCATCTTCATCACCTTGCCCGGAATCCGGGTCCGCAATAAGGCTCTTCAGCTTGCATCTCACCGAAATGGAAATGAATCAACATTCCGGCAAAATATTGGCAACTATCGCATTTCAAATACCGGTACCTGCAAACACAAACATATATGCAACACCACAAACATATGCAACACCACGAACATACATAGATCTAGCTAGGCCATAAAAAGTGCATGTGCACATTGTTGGAGGG
>NW_021309368.1:0-1776 GCF_002162155.2 Triticum dicoccoides
CATGCTCCTAGGGGGATAGATTGGTAGGAAAAGACCATCGCTCGTCCCCGACCACCACTCATAAGGAGGACAATCAAAGAACACCTCATGTTTCAAATTTGTTGCATAATGTTTACCATACGTGCATGCTACGGGACTTGCAAACTTGAACACAAGTATTTCTCAAATTCACAACTACTCAACTAGCACAACTTTGATATCACTACCTCCATGTCTCAAAACAATCATCAAGCATCAAACTTCTCTTAGTATTCAACACACTCATAAGAAAGTTTTTACTAGAATTGAATACCTAGCATATTAGAATTATTTAAGCAAATTACCATGCTATTTAAGACTCTCAAAATAATCTAAGTGAAGCATGAGAGAATAATAGTTTCTACAAAACAAATCCACCACCGTGCTCTAAAAAGATATAAGTGGAGTACTAGAGCAAAAACTATATAACTCAAAAGATATAAGTGAAGCACATAGAGTATTCTAATAATTTCTGAATCATGTGTGTCTCTCTCAAAAGGTGTGTACAGCAAGGATGATTGTGGTAAACTAAAAAGCAAAGACTCAAATCATACAAGACGCTCCAAGCAAAACACATATCATGTGGTGAATAAAAATATAGCTCCAAGTAAAGTTACCGATGGATGTAGACAAAAGAGGGGATGCCTTCCGGGGCATCACCAAGCTTTGGCTTTTTGGTGTTCTTAGATTATATTGGGGTGCCATGGGCATCCCCAAGCATAGTCTCTTGCCACTCCTTGTTCCCTAATCCATCAAATCTTTCACCCAAAACTTGAAAACTTCACAACACAAAACTTAACAGAAAATCTCGTGAGCTCTGTTAGCGAAAGAAAACAAAACACCACTTAAAGGTACTGTAATGAACTCATTCTTTATTTATAATTGTGTTAAACCTACTGTATTCCAAGTTCTCTATGGTTTATAAACTATTTTACTAGCCATAGATTCATCAAAATAAGCAAGCAACACAATGAAAACAGAATCTGTCAAAAGCAGAACAGTCTGTAGTAATCTGTACCAAACGTATACTTCTGGAACTCCAAAAATTCTAAAATAAATTGGTGGACCTGAGGAATTTGTCTAGTAATCATATGCAAAAAGAATAAACTAAATAACACTCTCCAGTAAAAATTTGAAGCTAATCTCGTGAGCACTAAAGTTTCTGTTTTTACAGCATTATCATAAAGATTTCACCCAAGTCTTACCAAAGGTTCTACTTGGCACAAACACTAATTAAAACACAAAACCACATCTAAACAGAAGCTAGATGGATTATTTATTACTAAACAGAACCAAAAAGCAAGAAACTAAAATAAAGTTGGGTTGCCTCCCAACAAGCGCTAACGTTTAACGCCTCTAGCTAGGCATGAAGATTTCAATGATGCTCACACGAAAGATAAGAATTGAAACATAAAGAGAGCATCATGAAGAATATGACTAGCACATTTAAGTCTAACACACTTCCTATTCTTAGGGATTTTGTGAGCAAACAACTTATGGGAACAATAATCAACTAGCATAGGAAGGCAAAACAAGCATAACTTCAAAGCTTTAAGCACATAGAGAGGAAACTTGATATTATTGCTATTCCTACAAGCATATATTCCTCCCCCATAATAATTTTCAGTAGCATCATGAATACATTCAACAGTATAACCAGCACCTAAAGGATTATTTTCATGATCTACAAGCATAGAAAATTTACTACTCTCCACACAAGCAAAATTCTTCTCATTCGGAATAGTGGGAGTATCATAA
>NW_021309369.1:0-1726 GCF_002162155.2 Triticum dicoccoides
GACGAAATTTATGAAGTGGCATCTTGTATATTTCGTCCAAGGCTTCATGCACCCATTATGGTGGCTTCAAAGTCCTAAAATCATCACTTGTAACTCCGTTCTTGTTCCCCTTGCGCATGCCATCATCTCCATGCTTGTTCTTGCTCCAATGTTCATCCTTCTCCAAGCTAGGCCCTTCATTTGTAAGCAAAACAAATGTATCCAATTTAGGCAGCATCATATTCTCATGAACATTAGAATCATTACCAAGAAACGAAAGTACCTGGTAATTTAGTGGGCGTGCACGAGCTCTAGTAATTGGTCCAGTATGTATAGCAGCAGGGGCTGTGGGTGTAACAATTGTATTGATGTCCTCATCAGGTGCAATAGTGGAGTAACCAACCGGCGGTGGTGAGCATGAACTGGAGTAGTAGTTGTTGTAGTCACCCAATGCATCCTCCTGTATTTATCTCTCAAAGGTACAAGCACGGACATACATACCAGTAATGCAACGAGGAATATACCGAAATCTTGCCTGAATATCATGGTTTAAACCACCAAAAAATCTATTCATTTTATCATCCTCAGATTCTTCTATGTCACAATGATGCATATAAGATTTGAACTCTTGGTAGTAAGCATGAACATTGTTACTGCCTTGTTTTAATTGCTCCAATTTGCAACATAATTCACGACGATAGTAAGGAGGAAAAATTGTTGTCTCATTACAGCTTTCAAAACTTTCCAAGTTGTGGGTTGGTTATCAATGTTTTTCTTACAATGTACACTCCACCAAACAGAAGCAAAACCAGTAAATGCTCTAATGGTAGCTCGTACTCTCTCAAGTTCAGAAAAATCATGGTGACTAAAAACTTGTTCTACTTCAAGCTCCCAAGCTAGATAAATAGCAGGATTAAATCTACCCTCAAATGATGGTAAAGAGATAACCTGACCATATGCTTGTGTGTGTTGTCCCAACTCTCGTGATGGTGAAGATGTGTCCGTCATCCAAGAACTTCTATCTCTGGAACCTGTCATGATTAGTAGAAACAAGAACCAAAATTCGAGAATAATGTTCCTATGAACTACTAGGATGTGGTTGTAAAGTGCTCACAGTATAGCAAATATCAATATCTTACAAGTTCTTACCATGTGGCAGGTGGTGACAGGCAACCAGCGGTGTCAAATAACTCCGAAGATTGTGTAAAACGATTGCCAGGGAACGTACGTATACACGGTGTAGAAATATGTGGAGCTGGGTTGGCTATATATGGTAGCAAAAGATTAGCAATAATCAATTCAAAGATGCAATGTTGAATAAACGCTCAACACTAATGAGGTCATGGCTAGACCGTACTAGAGACGCGAGCCTAGAACACTAATGAGGTCACGGCGTAGCACAACTAGCATCAATGAATGATACTAAGTAGCTCTTGACAACAAGATATAAGTGAAGATCACAACGGCAGTGAAGATAATGATGAAAAACAACTGCCAAGAAGGATATACAACAACTCTCTCTCCAACTTTCCTCTTGAAAAGTTTGAGACAATTTTCTGATAAATTCTTTCAAAGAGTGCTACTAACTCAAGCTTTCCAATGCAAAAAGAATCACTCAATTCCGAGTTGATATGAGGAGTCAAAGAATTCTAAAACTGGCCTGAAAAATTGGAACAACCTGTGTTCATGAACTTCAGAGGGCAAAAAGACCTATTTAGAAGCCGATTTTGAGGTGTCAAATATTGAA